>NC_142724.1:1818181-1969696 GCF_055471065.1 Atractosteus spatula
TATGGCGGATAAGCAGAGCTGAATCGTTTCCCTCCCATGGAATTAACATGACAAACCCACTAAGATATTTTGAGGTTTGGAAGTTGGAACCTTGGTTTTAGCTTAAATTAAAGTGATTTTTTTTCTGTAAAGAATGCTGTACTGTAAGTCATTTTTAAAATATGGTATTTAATCACTTCAGTGTCTCTGGGGCCTCTTTCGTCTTCTCCTTGTTCGAGTAAATGTGTGTATTGTGTCAGGGCTGGGAGTTCATACTCGGGAGCTCTGCTCTACTGTTCTACTGCTCCACAGCCAACGGCACTCGATGTGCTAGCCTGTTTCTAGAGTCTGATTTGGGGAGATTTATTTCATTTTAACAGGGCAGGTTAGGGCAGGTAAAAGTGAATAGAACTGTTGTTTCTGCTGCTGTTTTCTTTCCAGCATAAACCTATTTCCAGCAGGGGGACTGGGTGTGTCCTGTGTCAGCGTGTGAGACAGCCGCCTAATCAAGAACAATCAATACAGGGGGCTCCTGCACACGTCCCGTTGTTAGCGACTGCAAGCAGTCCCCTTGTATTCTCCCACAGCTCTAGTGCTGCTGAGTGAAGCCAGATCAGAGCCTTGCAGTTGGCTCTCGAGAGGGGGGCTGGGGGCCCTGCAGGGTGGTGGGGTTTTACAGTGGAGGTGCAGAGATATCCTCCCTGCTGGAGAAGGCCATACCCATCTGTCGGAGTTGGATCAGCTCTGGGGCTTAGATTTATGAGGTTTCAACCTGCAGTTCACGAAGGATCCGGGACATCCAGTGCTCTGGTACAAAGCTAGTCCTTTTCATTTCTTCCCTCCCAAGCCAAGCCCTCATACACTTGCTGTAACCAGAGTGATGACCTCATGGTGCGGCCGGCAGTCGCCACGGCGAAGCCGTCTGGAGTTAATGCGAACAGGCTGCGTCTGCTGGACGTGCCCAGGGCCTCCTCGCCCTCCTTCTCCCTGTTTCTTCCCTCCTCGGGCTAACCCCAGCATTTATTGCTTCATTATTTCTGCTTTTTGATAAAATAATAAAACCAGTAGGATGAAAGAAAATAACAGCGGGAGCAATGATGGCAACCGGAGAGGCTGTGGTTCCAGTTGAAGACCAGCCAAGCCGCCTGTTAGTGTTAGTGTAGCAGTGAGCTGGAAGCTGGGCTGCACATTCCGTTTTACCGTGGGATAGAGCGCCTTTCCCAAAAGCAGGGCTGATCAGTACGATCTGGTTTGCTCATTCAGTAACAGCCAGGGGCTGGCTGTGTAAAGTTAAAGCTCTTGAACAGCAGCAAATCCCGTCTGACCTTTCAAACGCCCAAAGCCCATTTAAAAATACGCCCCAGACTGTAACCTGCAAACAGCCGGTGAGGAAGAACTCAACTGGAGCACAACCCAGGGGAGACCGTGCTCCCCCAGGACCAGGGCTGGGCACCGTTGATATAGGAAACCCAAACCCCCAAAAGTTAAACTAGAGGGGCAAAGCTCCAGTCCTGGAGAGGCCTGCCAGACAGTTTCTGGTTCTCTTTCCATCTGAGCCCTTAATTACCTAACTGGACTCCTTATTTGCTCATGTGGACAAGCTGAAGCCTGTCCTTGTTCTTGAGAAGCTGGAGGTTTAAAGAGAGCTACACAGGACTGCTGGACTGGTGCCCCCTGGACTAAAGGCTTGGGAACTGCGCTCATGAAGGCCAGCTGAGTCAATAATTGATCCAATTAAATCATTAGGGGCTCAAGGGGCCGAGAAGTCCTTCTGCCTTTCCAGGCCCAGGAGTGAGGATTGCAGATCTCAAGCAGCATCGAGTGGGAAAGAATGTGTGGAAACTGCCTTAGGGTGGGTATTATGCAAACTGTTTGGAACTAACGGGGGGACCGAAGGGTAGGGGTCTGCTGTTGTTGGCGTGCTCTCCCCACTGACCCAGTCACAGACTGCAGAGGCTACACTGTTCCCCAATTTAGAGAGAGAGTCTCAGAGCACAGCAGGCTGTGCTGTCCAGAACTTCTCCTGCCTTAAACCCACCGTGCTGGGCCTGGAGGAGGCCAAGAGAACCCAGTCCTCCCTGTGAAGCCCGTTCTGATTGTTTCAGCTTAGCTCTCATTTCAAGTGAACTGACAACGTTTGGGGTTCACGACGCTTTTGCGCTTGGGGTTTGGGGGGTTACTGCTTTACAGCACTGGGGTGCCTTGGTGGTTTTTTGCCATTCTGGTTCAGTTACGAGTCATGCACCATAAAGAGCGGACGTCTGTGAAATCTGTCGGCCTCAGTCTCTGGTTTCCTGCGGTGTAACAGTCCTTCATTAGAGCTCTCCAGTGTGTTTCAGTGGTTAGGCAGTTGGAGACGGCGGAGGCACAGATTCAGTTAAACAACCGACTGCAAGAGAGCAGACCGGACATACCTCAAAACCTGGATTTGCAACCTATAACTGCTGGTTGTGTTAAAAGTTTTATTTGAATTTGGATTTGGGCCCTGGGCTGAGAACAGCAGGTCTCCAGAACCGCGGGAGCTGTAACAAGCCGGTGATCAGGCCAATTCCAATTAAAGCCACCTGCTCGTGATTAAGAGCAATTAAGAGGGAAGCGAGGAAACTTGAAGTGCGATTTGTGGATCGCAGCCTGTGCGCCTGTGTCGGCGGTTAGTGGTCTGCATGTTCCAGGGGTGACTTCCAATCATCCCGGCGAGCTGCACAGGACAGAGGGAGCAGGAAGCACAGAGCAAGAGCAGGAAGGCTCCCCAGCAGGTGTGTGGCCCTTCAGGACACGGGCTGGGGGCAGGGGGTGGATGCACCGATGGTGACTGCCCCTGCCCCTGGCATTCTACCCTCAGAGCCCATGAGCCAGCTGTGTGTGCGGTCAGCTTCCGAGAGCCGAATGAGCTGAATGCGTGTGTCCTCACGCTCTCCAGCGCCATCGCAACGGTCTCAAATAAACTCAGTCAGCCATCTGGAAAGGAAACAAAATATTTATACAAAACCAAGCTCGCTCACTGGGTTTTTTTTTTTTTAGTGGAAAACATACTTTTAATATTTTTCATATAAAAAAAAAATCTAAATGAAGAAATGCAAAAGACCCACAGAAAAGCAGTAATAATATCAACTATGAAAAAATGAATGAAAAACAATTTGGCACGCCCTCTACAAATTTAATGCATTAGCTACTATAACATATCTTGTTAGGATTAAAGCCTGTCACTATTTCTTTTAAGATCTGGATAATAAATAAGTCCATTGCCCGCCAGGTGTGTTGCAACAAGTCCTGGAGGGCAACGTGAGGAGCCATCACGGAGCTCGGGGAGCTGGACTGCATGGGCACTGTCCGGCCATCTGGTCAGTACTGGGTGGGAGAGCTCCAGAGAAAACCTGCTTGCTGCTGTGTGTGGTGTTGGTGGACCAGTAGGGGGCGCTCTTCTTGCTGAACCAGAATGGACCATTACTACAGTAAGGTGACCGGGGTCACAGTGCTGTTGGAGGTTCTGTCCAGCAGATGAAACATTAATGACCACGTAGCCAGGACTTCGGTGTGAAGACCTCAGAGCACTGTCCGTGAGAGCACTTGGTTTGTAACTTAATTCTGGCAAAATCATATATGAGTCCCATTGTTATAAGTGTTTGTCAGGTAGGTTGAAATTGTGATTTAATCTGGCTAAAGATTAGCACAGTACACATAAATCCACATGATGTGTGGTGCAAGAAATGGTGAAAGGATTGCAGTACCCAGCTCTGACCAGCAGGTGTCAATATAGAGGCGAGAAAGAATATCTTCAAGATTTAAAGCTGCTTGTCAGGATCTCGACCTTATGTAAAATATCCACTGTTGATCAATTTGAATAGGTATGCTCAGTCATAGCTTTGAGTTTAAATAGGAGTGCATTGCTACTGTGACAGCAAGAAAGCCAACAGTGTCTCTCAACTTAGGTAGATTGGCTGTCTGGTTAAATAATTAATAAAATATCAGGAAACCCCTGCCAAAAAAACTCAGAACATGATTTTGAATTTTTTCTATACAGGAATCAGCACCTCCGAGTAACATTTAATGGAAATAAAATGTGTAAAGCAGTTATTAATTACAATGTATGTTATTATTAATATTTAAAGTTTTCCCTCTGGATTTTGTTTGGAAAAGAACTGCCCTCCCCCACCCAGTGAGTTAAAACTAGCATTGCCATGGCCTTCCCCAACACCAACAGCCTTCATTTCCAGCTCTCTCCCTTCTTCCCAGCTCGTAAGTACAACAGTGTCGCAGTCGGGCACTTCTCAAAGCCTGAGTGCCTTGCTATCTCGAAATGGCCGGGACTGTCCATGTGTCCAAACTCAAACCCTCTCCGGCTGATTCCAAGCCCCTGCAACAGCACTCAGCTTGGGATGAGACCGTTATGGTGACATCACTCCCAAGGACTCCCAATAGCTGTACAGTGTCCCTTGTTGGGAGACTGGCCCTTTGGCATAGTGGTTTTCACCGTTGGTGGGGGTTCACTTGGGACTGGTAGATACCAGGAAAAGGCATAAAATCCGAGGGGAAGGGAGATGTACACACCTCTTCACATAATATCACGTGTGTTTGGTCTGTGTTTGTATATGAAAAGTCATTAAAGGAACTTAGGGAGAAGTATGGGTTTGGATAGCTTGGTCCTGATACAGAGGAATCTCCCACGTCTCCAAAGACAGTATCTTTACCCCTGAACTTTCTCACAGCTCCTTCGACAGAGGGAGTCCCCGGGGGTCAGCGTGTCTGGACATACCAGCTGGCCAGCGCCAGCACCGCGGAGCAGGCCAGGGCAGGCGGCCTCTGCAGGCCAGCAGCCCCGCTGGCAGGGACAGGCGGCGGAGGAGGGGCGCGGTGGGGGCTGTGCCGCGGAGGGGGAGCCGCCTGGGGCCCCGCGCACTGGATGAGCGGAGCCTGGTATGAGGTGGGCCGCTTGCTGGGCCTGTCCGGGCTGGACCCGTCGGTGGGCCTCTCCCCGATGAACAGCAGGGGGCGCTGGCGGTGGTCCAGCTCGGTCTTGAAGAGCTCGTACTCCTTGTGCGGCAGCCTGATGCCCAGGAGGGTGCAGCCGCCCGTGTGGGTCACGTCCTGCTCCACGCCCACCTCCCAGCCGCCCGCCCGCCCGCAGGCGCCCTCCCGGGACGAGTTGAGCGCCCTGGCCGTGGCCGGGTCCAGCGCCGTCACGCTGGCACGCGTCACCTTGAAGACGAACTCGGTGCCCCCCTGCACCAGGCCGGAGGGCGCCCCCCGGGCGTAGTGCCCGGCCGCGCGCACGGTGAAGGTGGGCTGGCGGCAGGCCGGATCGGAGTAGTGCTGGTAGCTGCCCTCCCAGGCGCGGCGGTCCTCGTGAAAGGTGAAGAAGCGAGTCAGGAAGAGCACGGCCGGCCGCACCTCGCACTCCCGGCTCACCCACTGGCCCCCCAGGGCCAGGGGCAGCGGCGGCTGGGGGGGCAGCACGGGGGGGCGATGCTCGGAGGAGCGGTACACAGCGCCACACACGGGGCAGGGGTGGACGTGGTGCTGAAAGAGGGAGAGCGAGACACAGAGCTTTCAGTCCCACCTGTCACTCACTTACAGTAGTGCAGCTTCCTGAGCCAGGGAGTGTTTTAAAGTAAAGGAGAGGGGGCGGCACGGTGGTGCAGGGGCGCCAGTGCTGCTGCCTCACAGTGCTGGGGCCCTGGGTTCAATTCCAGACCTGGGGTACTATGGGGTGGAGTTTGCATGTTCTCCTTGTGTTTGCGTGGGTGTCCTCCCACAGACTAGTAACACGCTGGCAGGTTAACATGCTAGTGTGTGTGTCCTGTGATCCTGCCCAGGGTGTACCCTGCCTGGCGCCTGGCGCTTGCCGGGATAGGCTCTGGCTCCCCCACGACCCAGGATCGGAAGAAGTGGTTAGAACACGGAGGGATGGGTGAAGGAATGTCTTAATCTCACATCCACCCATCATCAGTGAGCCACGCACCCCGATGGGCACGTGGGTAAGGTCTGGTCTCGTGTGTGCGCCCTGGACTCTAGGGGGGTGTGCTGGCCGCTCTCGGTCTCACCATGGCATTCTGCAGGGGCTGCTGGTAGCCGGTGGGCCGGTGGCGGGTGCGCTGCGCCCACTCGGTGTGGATGTCGCCCAGGAAGAGCTCCTGCACCAGCCGGCCGTGGGCGTGGTGCCGCGTCTCCACCCTCAGCAGCCCCAGCTCCAGCATGGAGAAGCCCAGCGCCTCCAGGCAGTCCTGGCCCGCCCTGGCGCTGCGGAGCTCCAGCACCCTGCCGGGGGCCCAGGGCCGCCCGCCCGCGGGGGGGAGCGTCCCGGGGCAGGAGGAGCGCAGCCGCCCCGCCAGCTGGCGCTGCGCCCGCGCGCTGTGGAGCACAATGCCCACTTTGAGCAGGTGGTGCTCGGTCTCGGTGGCGCCGCGCATGATCCAGGAGGCCTGGCGCAGCCGCAGCCTGCCCCTGATCACCAGCGAGTAGGCGGGCGTCCGGCAGCCAGCGTCCTCGTAGTAGAACTGCAGGGCCTTGAAGAGGCGGCTGGGGTAGAAGGTGTAGAAGCGGGTCAGGAACTCCGGGCCAGGCCGGACCTCACACCTGCGGGAGATGGAGGTCATGTGATGAGGCAGATGTCTGCAGAACCAGAAGCTTTCTGATTAGAGTAAACCGTCACTTTAAAGGTCAAAAGCAGCAAAAATCAGAAATCCAGGACTTCCCCCACCATGAAGGAATAAAACAGAGAAATTAAATACCGCATAGGGTTCAAATTTCAGGACTACCAGTGGGGTCGGCCAGTTGCTTACACAGGCTGTTGCTTGTGTTTTGGATGAGGCTGCATATTCTATACAGCATATTTACGACACGTGAAATAAAGGGCTTGTACCGTATGTTCATGATGAAAAAGGCACAGGAAAAATTTTCACTGCCTGTGTTAATTGCAATTGATAAAAAAATAAGTTAAAAGATCCAGAAAGCATTTCTGTAGTGTGGATGTATCTTTTCTCATTTCATAGCGTAGACTTCCCTGCCCCCCGTTTTGTTTCTTCCCCAAGAATTCAAGAGCTTGTGTTGCCGCCGTGGTACTGTAGCAGCGTGTGGAGTGTGAGTCGACTGGCCCCTGGGGCGCGTGGTGCTCTGCTGGTGTTGGAGGTGACTTGCCTGGTGGACACCCAGTTTCCCTCCAGCCGAGGGGGGATGAGGGCTGTGATCCTGGCGCCGTCCTGCAGGTGGCGCAGTTGAGAAAGGCACTGTGGCTCCCAGAGAAGCTTGGTGGTGGTAGTAGTGTTGCGAGGGGCTTGCAGGGCAGTCGGGACGTCCCACGGCTTTCTGCCGGCGACGGACAGAGCTGAAAGCGCACAGACAGGCGGCTGAGAAGGTGGAGGAACCCGATGCTTCCTCACGAGGAAACCCTGCAGGCGCTCCCAGCCCTGGTCATAGAGGGTGCCCTGTGTCTTCCAGAGCTTCTTCCAGCCCAGGTCTGGATCACGGGCTGACTCATTTCAATCTTCCAGTTATGTGCTTTTAGCCCTTGAAAATGCGAATGGCGTTTGTGCACTTTGTATCTGTTTCTGTCAATGTGACCAACTGGGCTTCGACAAAAGCACATAACTAAGGAGACAGGAGTAAGGGAGGAAAGCACAAGGCTCTGTATGCTGAACTAAGGTATTTTTTTCAACCGAGGACTAAGTGCAGAAAGAGCTAAGCAAAATTCTAAACAAGCAGGCAGATCAATTAAAGTGATAACCGGTGAAAAACAGCCGACACTGGGGTCCCCCAAGTCCAGGGCTGGGAGCCCCTGATCTTGACAACGTCAAAGCCATGAGCAGAAGAGAAGAGTAATTAGTGCTTGCATGTGAGTGTTGCAATATGGACTCTGCTGTCTCGACACCAGTTCACTGTGTATTTAAGATTGTGCCAAGTTTACAGAGGTTTTGCTTTTTCTCTGTAAAAACAAAAAAAAACTGTTAAGTAATACATTTTAATAATAATACTACTGTAATAGCTGTTGATTTACGGATGCTTTAGGAGATGGAAAGCAGCCCTTGGGCTTCAGATTTCAGTAATTTTCCCTGTAATGGGATTTGATGGGGCTATTACAGCAGGATATACATCTGAATTAATAGTTGGCCAGTCTACTGAAAGAGAAAGCCTGGAGTTTTGGCTTGTCACTGCTTTGCCGCGGGCAGCTGCAGTTTCATAGTTTTTTATTTTCTTTGGGGGAGGAATTGGGGGTCTGCCAGTGAGTCAGAGAGGAGTTAGTGTTGGTGATACTCCTTCGTTTCTTTTTAATTGCATCTGGATTGGGTACCAAGGTCCTAATGAAGGATGTCACTGACTTTTTTTAGGTCATTAACCAGTTGGTTTATGACCACACGTGCCACAGTGAAAGAGCAGCCTGCGTGCTGGACTGGCTTCTCCATAATGTTCCAGTCTGTACAGCTGATACCTACAGAGCTCTCGGAAAAAGACTGTACCATTCCAGTGCTGGAGGAGATGACTGCCTTAAATTGATGTCCTTCCTAGCAATCCGTGCATTGTGCACCCTGAGGAAGGGGAGGCTGTTCAGGAGACGTTTGTGGTTTTGCATTTTGTGCAGTGCATGTTAAATTATTCATACATGGTACCATCCAGCTTACCAAACCTTGCAAACATTTTGTTAAAAAAACATCTGCAATTTCAGCATTAGCTAATTAATAAAGTGGAATAAACAAAATCATAGTGTCCCACAGTATTAACTATGCCACGAATACAATAAAAGTCCTTTATCGATTAAGCTCTGTATTCAAAAGTTAACCTTAAGGTCCCTCAGTGAGCCTTCCTGTTCTGCAGGTTCTGCAGTGACGCTCAGTGTTGTGCAGTGAAGCTCAGTGTTGTGTAGTGACGCTCAGTGCTCTATAGAGAAGCTCAGCGTTGTGCAGTGAAGCTCAGTGTTGTGCAGTGACGCTCAGTGCTCTATAGAGAAGCTCAGTGTTGTGCAGTGACGCTCAGTGCTCTATAGACAAGCTCAGTGTTGTGCAAGCCATGAATTGTGTGCGTTCTGTGGTCTGCAGAGGGACATGGGGGCAGATTCACTCAGGAGAGGAAACAAGGAGGAGACACAAACTTTCCCAGCCCAGTTTGTTTTTGATTAAACCCAAATGGTCTGGTTGAAGAGGCTCCCTTCCAGAGGGTGGTTTAGCAATGGTTTGTTTTGTAACGAGCAGTGTGTCTAGAGTTTCAGCTTTCTCAGCCAAATGTCAAACACAGAGGGGAATCTTTGATGAGTGACCCCCTCCCCACCCCTCCCACTCCTCGCTGTGTGTCTTGGTTACAGCATGTGGCAGAAATGAGCCAGTCCGCCACCGTCGATATCTGTTCCTCCAGGACGAGCGAGCGGAACCATTTCTGCTTCATGGACAAAGAAGACATATTCCAGCAGAGTAAGTTATGCAGATGGACATTTCCTTATGTACAAAGACACTGCTTAGTTCCCTGATTCATGATAAAGTTTCATGGTACATTGTGCTTTACAGTTAGTCTCAGCTTTTCATAATATTGCACACGGACTTGAATGGACTTGTACGAAATAACCTCTTGTGGTTTGTTGACACTTCTATAGCTCTCAGTTATTTAGCTACACATTAATAGCCCCTTAATTTCAAGGTCTCCATTTAAAAAACTCAAAGACATATGTCTGACCATATTTCCTTCACCAAAGTACTTAGTAAAGCATGATCACAATTGTTTCCTTCAGCTAACTGATTAAAAACTCTCGAGTCTTTCACACATTTAAGACAGCCGTATGAGGAGTGCTATATGCATTAGTTCAAATCCTTCTCAATGCAGACACGAGCTGGTTTGGCTTGTCACATGCGATTTATTTAGTTAACAGTCTACTAGAAAATATGCATTTGATTTTGTTTTTACAGTACCAAACCATATGAAATATGTTTGCAATTTTCTTTTGTAAATATTTTTATATCTGTCATTATGTCTTTAATTCTGCTGGCATGTTGTTCCATTTTCCTGAAACTCCCCTACTTTATGATACTGATCAAGCTGAATTAAAGTTCTGTCTTTTGTTCCTCTCAATTGCCTACTGAGGTTCTGGTTTGTGTTAAGATCTCCAAAAAAAAATGAAACTCCAAAAACGTTAACAACACTAAAACAGTTCAAAGAGAATGGTTACATTTAATTTAAAAAATCATGTTGTGTAAAAATAACGTTTAGATTTCAGCGGGAGGTACAATTTAGCAGATTTCTTTAAGGTTTTTACACAAGGTGTCCCTCAGCTTTGACCCCTCATTTACAATTCAACGGCTTTGTAGCGGAAAAAAATTGTGTGTTATTAAACACATGGCTCCAGTTTAAAAAAAAAAGCTTGTTACAAAATTAAAGTAATTGAGCTTTTGGGGCTCCTGTGGAGAAATGGGGTTTTTAGTCATGAACAAAACGTTTCAGCTTCGGATTGCTTCTAAATGAATTTGCACGTTATTACTTACGGACCCAGACTGTCCGTGTCTCGGCTCGCAGTGACAGGTTGGGGACGGGACATTCACACTGAAGCAGGGGTGCACCCTTCTCCTGCAGAAGTGCTGTCCTGGGCTCTGCGAGACCAGAGATCCCAGGCCAGACCCTCTCAACCCTGCTCCCCGAGTGCTGATCCAGGCTTGATCCCTGATCCCCGCCAGCCCGGGCTCGGGATCCTAGTGAACTTGGGCTGAGACGATCCATCCACTGCCCCCCCCCCTCACCTTCACACATCTGACCCACAGGTTGACGAGAGGCTGACCTTTAACCTCAGCGAGAAACAGGTAGGAGAGGGACTTCCTGTCTGCATTGAAGCTCTGGCTGGCATTGTAACAACGATGGCTGCATTGCAGGTCTAGGGTTTTCATTGGAAAGCATAGCCAGAGGTTTTTAACCTGTAACAGCGGGACCCTGGAGGAAGTTTGATCAGTGGGTTCATAATAATAATTCCTTACACTTGTACTGTAGTGCTTTTCTGGATGCTCCACTCAAAGCGCTTCACAGGTCATGGGGATCCCCTCCACCACCAGTGTGCAGCCACAGCTGGGTGATGCGCCAGTCCGCTCTCCCACACAGCAGCTCTCAGTGGGAGGAGAGCAGAGTGACGAAGCCGGTTCAGAGAGGGGGGTTATTAGGAGGCCATGACTGGGAATGTCCAGGGGGGAAGTTTAGCCAGGACACTGGGGTAACACCCCTACCCTTCTCGAGAAACACCCTGGGATTTTTATTGACCACAGAGAGTAGGGCTTTTCCACAGAGAAATCACGCACTGCTCTTTTCAAACCCGGGACCCTGGGGAGGAGGACATGCCAGCAAGGTTGGGGATCACCTTGCATGCGACAGCCAGCTGCTGAGGACGGCCCAGACAAGACCATCTCTTTCTTACGTATTGGACTTCAGCTCATACCTTGCAGGCGAGCAGCGCCGCCTACGTTTTGTCTCGATCAGATCAGCTTTACCGCTTCCCCGCTTCGTAAGACGACGACTCACAAAGACTTGGATGAGCAGGGGCTTTCAAGGAGAACGGGGACCAGTTGCCCAGATCTTCCAGATATTCCATCCCACCAGCAGAGGGCGTGGAGGAGCCACACTCGAGTGTTCAGGCTGGCAGGATCTTCTGTTCTTTTAAAGAGGCTGAACACCAGAGGGCGCCACAGAAGAGCTGCTGCTGCGTGGCCTTGGCCACACGAACACGGATGAAAAAAAGCAGGCTCTGAAACTGGCCCTGGTTACTGCCCGATCGCCTGTTTGAAAAGGGTAATTGCTTGCATTTCTACACTGTCTTTCATCTCAAAGAATCCCAAAGCACATTACATAAAGGTGGGGACCCACGTCATCCACCAGTGAAGTTCAGCTCCACCTGAGTGACTCAGAGCAGCCAACCTATGTCAGTAATACCACTGCACAGCAGATCAGGGGGAAGAGCATGACATTGCTTCACCGATTAAATTAAGGGAGAATTTATTTCAAGGTGCCAAGAATGGAATTTAGCCAGATCGCTGGGGTAAACACCCCCAGCCATATCAACAATCCCCTGGGATCTTTAACGACAAAATAGTCCGGATTTGGTTTAATGTCTCCACCCCACTCTCTCCACTGGAGTACGCATCTCCCACTCACTCTACTGGGACAAAGTCTTAGAAATGTCTGCTTTGCGAAATGGGCATGAGCCAGCAGCAGACTGACGACTAGCCCTGCGCTTCGTGAGGCGTGTTTGCTTGCTGGCTTCCTCCTCTGCCCAGTGAGAGCAGCCTGCTGCGCGCTGGCTCTGCAACCTGTGACCGCTGGGAGGGCCAGCGTTCCGATGACGTCCCAGCCCCACTCAGTCTGGGTCTGTTCGCACAGCACGCGGCGTTCCAGCTCTGACGAGGTTTGTTTATGTGCGGCTCCCGGGACGACACTCTGTTTCTCACTCTTTCCGTCCCTGATGTTCTCCCAGCTTGGCGGAGGCAGCCTGTCCTCTCCCCTCCCTTTGGCCTGCGCTCCTCCTCTTGGCTGTCCCGGGCTGGACAGCTCTCTCCAGCCCCCTGGGCGGCTCAGCCCTGCAGCAGGAGGACACGGGGCCCAGGCCTGGCGGAGAGGGGCGCCTCCGGCTCTCCAGCTCCTGCGCAGGAGAGACGGAACCTCCTCGCTCCGATTAAAGATCCCCGACTGAAAGTTTGCGCCTCATTTGCGGTGGATGAATTTCAGTTTCTGTCTTTCGCCTGCTGATGCAGCGCAGCTCATTCACAGACCAGGGAAACGGTGTCAGTCTTCATGTGGCGAGAGCGCAATGAGCCCATTGACTGTGAGCACTGAGACAGAAAGAGCTTCTCAGCCACAGACGAACGTTTGCAAATAAAAGCAGAGGCTGTTTACTACATCTTCCTCATCTGGTTGCTTAGCAGCTGAGTGATCTAAGAGCCCATCAGAATGCTTTTTGAAGGATCCCCATAAAACTCTTTCACACCTTACAAGCATAGCTTCACGAGGAGAGCAATGGGGAAAGAGAGTCTTGTGGAGGTTATCCCAGGATCAAGAGTGTGTTTTTATTCCAGTCCATTCACTCATTTCACAGCTATTGACACCTAATCCAGCCCACTGTTGTCTTTTCATGAGAGTTTGGATCTGCCTCATCCAGCCGTTGTGTTTATTTAGACTGGGGATCAGGTCCCTTCGCTAATCCAGCGAGTGACCTGCAGCAGCTCCTCCTGTGTTTTGTTAAGGCTGAGCTGGACATTCTTTGCAAGCCAAATTCAGAAAAGAGCCAGCAAAAGGGAAACAAATGCATATCGCATGCAAGTGTCAGTCAGGACATCTTCAAATTATTTGGGCTACAGCAAAGTACGAGCTTTGGTTAGGTCGGGGTCTGGCAAGTCTAAGTCTGTGTAAAACAGAGAACGTGATACAAAAGTAATCATAACGTCATGCTTCGCTTTAGCGCTGCATCTCTGTTCTGAAATTGCATTTCCTACCACATTGCACATTGCACCTCCAGCACACGAGAGCTCATGAGCGGTGATTGATCTTGGATGTTTTGAAATAGGACTGCTGTCTCATCCATTGAAGCTTGAGCCGTGATCCCTGTCTGCTGTGCACTCTACTGATATTCCATTTGCCTTCGCTTTGTTAACTGGTTTCACAATGCAGACCTTCTTAAAAAAACGTACTTTTAGCTCACCTGATGTAGCCTTGACTCCCTGTAGTCCTGAACAGTAGACGACAACATTTCCTTGCATTTATGTACAGCATTTCAACCCAGTAGACCACAAAGTGCTTCAGATACAGGTGGGGACCCACTTCATCCGATACTGAAATCCAGCGCCTGTCACCCATCATCACCCATACTGTGCTCTCACAGGAAGAGCCCTGGGTATTCTCATGACCCAGCAGTCAGAACATCAGAGTCATGTCTCATCTGAGGGACAGAGCCTCCCATGGCACAATATCCCTGGTTACCATACTGGGGCATTGCATTGGAAAATCTGATTGAGAGGAACGAGCGCCACCTAGTGGCCCACCAATGCCACACTACCCACAATGCACCAGACAGCGGAGCAAATGACTCTGTGACCCACTGCGGAATCGAGAACGAGCAGAGCCAAGAATAATTAGCACCGCAGCGAGGTTGACAGGCTCGTTTATTCCGCCTCACTGGACCAGTTTCCAGTAGCGCACTGATCCCAAGAGAGGCTTCCCGGGCTGTCCGTGAGCAGACAGCAGTGCGCTGTGGGACAAAGGTGCTGGGTGCAGCCCCGGGTGGATGAAATCCCTTTTTTCCCCCTGGAAACCTGGCACTGCCTGGCAGTTTCCTCGTCAGCTTTTCCTACATGCATCCGACAGGGGCATGCCAACACGTACTGCCCACTCCTGCCAAGACAGGGCATCTCATCTGCTCTGCCTCTGTCTTCATGTGCTGTGTCAGAAAAGTACCCCAGCAGCACAATGAGGCTCTGGGGCATGCTTTACTGTACTGCATGGAACTACACTGCATCCTACTGCACTGTACTGAACTCCATCCTACTGTATTGTACTATAGAATTCTACTGTGGAGACAGCAAGCAGATAGATCTCTCCAGGCAAGCAGATCGATTTAATAATCTAACAACCTGCTCTCATAACATGCAGGCCCATAGCAGGAAACTAGAGAAACTGTCACAGCTATCTGGGTGCCTTGGACAGTGTCACATTAGCAATATTTCATCAGCCTAAGCTGCTCACAAGGCTGGGTTTCACCCCAGTTTCTGTACTGTGAGGGGATCACGAAACAAGACTCTGTGCTCTCTGTCACAGATTAGCCTCAGCGTACATTGGTCCCCTTTCAACCAGTGTATCTTGGTCAAGAGGTACAGCAGTACAGCACTACACCACACTACAGCACTACAGTACTACAGCACTACAGTACCGCACTACAGTGCACTACAGCACTACAGTACTACAGCCCTACGGCAGTACAGTACTACAGTGCACTACAGCACTACAGCACTACAGCACTACAGTGCACTACAGCACTACAGTACTACAGTGCACTACAGCACTACAGTGCACTACAGCACTACAGTACTACAGCCCTACGGCAGTACAGTAATACAGTGCACTACAGCACTACAGTGTACTACAGCACTACAGTACTACAGTGCACTACAGCACTACAGTGCACTACAGCACTACAGTACTACAGCCCTGCGGCAGTACAGCACTCAGAACCACTCTGACCCCGGGTTCCCTGCAGTGTGTGCCGGGCTTTTGGCACATCTGTTAGTCGCTTTTTGTTTCACTTTGACCTGGGCTCACAATAAACGTGAAACAGGGACCCTCTCTCTCCTCCACCTGGCTTCTGCACAACATCACACACCTGCCCTGCTGAGCTGGACATGTACTCTTTTACATCATTTCCACTGCTTATCTGTTCTTTTGTCTTTAATTTAATAGAATTAAGGCAAAAGCATGCAGCTGTGTCTCTGGTAATCCTGTCCAGATGTAGAACGCACCAGCGTGATTCATGTCATGTCCTGTGATTCAGACCTGTAGCGCACCCAGCTGCTCTTAGCTTGGGCTTTTCTGTGTAGTTTGCTGTGCTGCTATCATGTAAGCAGTTTTGTTTTTCTAAAAAGTGAAAACAAAAACTGAAAGACTCACTGACTGACTGATTTCATGTGCACTTACAAGCATGATGTTCATTTCTCTCATTTATTGTTGGCCAGATCCTAATCTTCGCTCTTGTGTGGGTTGTCTCTTCAGTGTTAAAGGCACTACCAGGGACCAGGGGTAAGGAGGTCAGTGCGCTCTGTCTTTAACAAAGTTGGTGGCATTCTTCAAAGCAAAAATCACTCAGAAGATCTATGAAACAGAGTCTTTGGAATATATTCAAAAACCATGAAAGCAAAGCAAACTACAGCCGGAGTCAGACAAAAGCAAGAAAAAAACGATCTTGTACTTAAAGACATTATCGAGATTTCAGGCTCAGATAGCGACATGCCCGGTCTGAGGACTCGGAAGGCAAGGTGGGGCTTTGTGCTGACTGTGGTAAACCACAGTAAAATCTGCACAAGTATCTCAATACTGGATGAAAAACAAGAGGGTAGCTGACAGTTCTGGAAGGTCTGGCAAGACTCGATCACTGATAGCACTGAAGCCCATCTGTCTGTCTGCTCTCTCTCCCCCCCGGCGGCCAGGCTGAGGTGCCGACAGGGGCTGGAGAGAGCCGCCTGGGGAGAGGGAGGCCAGAGGGCACCCACAGGGGCAGAACCCGCTGCGCCGTACTCACCTGCCCACGTCCACAGCACCCAGAGCGCGCCCGCCAGGTGTGCCTGCAGAACTTGCGCCATGGCAGTAGCCCCCTTTCCGAATCCCAGTCCGCGTCTCCTCCGGACCCAGACCTGTCCGTGGCTTGGAGTGGCTCCTTCTCTCTAAAGCAATCCCATTCCAAAGGGGAAAAGTACAGAACTCACAAGAGGTCCAACAGTCGAGTCCCCTGTCTTAGTCCTTGCTTTCTTTTTCCCTGTGATTCTGTCCTGCCCAGGGTTTTTGCGTATTATAATCCACCTCCTCCTCCTGCAGGGACGTGTGCGAGGCTGTGCGGCGTCTCTCTCTGCGCTCGAGTGGGACTGTCTCCCCTCCCTCTCTGCTCCCTGCCTGTCCGCTCCTCTCCCTTGCTGTGCTCTGATTCAGCCCGGCCTCTGGCTTAAAGAGGCAGAGAGCGAGAGAGAGGAGGAGGGGTCTCCAAACTCCGGAGCCTCAGCCCTCCAGAGGGAACTGTGAGCAAGGTGCAGAGAGGAGGGAGGAATGGGAAACTGTAGAAGAGCATGTCTCACTAGAGAACTACACTTCAGGGAGACATGACCTGCACTCCCGTTGGTTGAAAGAACCACTTTTGCTTTAAATACAGCTCTGACGGGGAAGCTACAGTGCTCAGACTGTTGCTATTTTCAAGAAACACAGAACCAATATGCATAAAACGTGTCCGTCATGTTGCCGATATTATACCCTTCCCAGCTCCATGTGCGTCACCCTCGGCACGAAACACTGTAATAAACGCTGTCTGGACAGGTAACCGCTTTTAATAATAATAGACAAGCAACAGGACTGGTCAATATTCCGATTCAGCAGTGCCCTCTGGGATGCAGTACAGAAATCCCTGGAATTCCTTGGGATGGGAGTTCAATCCCAGGAACAGGACAGTCTTCCCCACCGCCACCCTGACTAGGAGAGGGCAGGACAGTTTCACTGGTGCGGGAGAGATTTGATCCCTTCAGACCCTTCAGGCCCTGAACCAGAGTTTTAACCCCTGTAGTGTCACCTGAACTCAATAATCCTGCGCTTTCGCTTTGCATAGAAATCGTTCCCGTCTCTCTGCCTTGGGAGACGCAGGCTCTCAAGAGCTCTTACCCCACATGGATACAGCTCTCCCAGTCGCTGGCCTCTCCAGACATTCCTTATTAAAGTTTGACGGAATAGCACCTGCTTGACGCCTCACAGCATTTTTGCAAAACACGTATGACAGAAAAAAGGCTGTGGGGGGTGGGATTTAAGAGGATTAATACAAGCTTAGGTAAAGCTCATTTTCTCGGTGCTTGAGACCAGTGTGCGTGTGTGTTAGGGGCACTGCGACTGGGCTGCAATGAGAGCCGTGAACTGACAATCTTCTGCACTGAAGGCTGGAGTTTCAGGTCAGAGATGTGGAAAGAGGCTGCATTAGGATAACTTTAGTCTGATTCTCTTGCTCTTGACTAGTGTTGGGGAAGGAGTGCAAAGTAACTAGTTTCTGTCCCTGAGGACCGAAGAGCACCTGATGGACATGGCTATCTCAGTGCGGTCTGGATCAGCTCTGGGCCGTACTCAGGAAAGCATGCAGGTCCTTTAACAGGCACCTGGGCATCAGTAGTTGAAAGAAGGGCAAAACTGAAGGGTGGGGATAAAAGGTTGCCAGCAGTGCCACCTGCTGGTCTTGTCTGTCAGCCAGGATGTTCTCAGGGCCTCTGTGTGAAACCTGGCGTCTCCAGAAGCTCCTGCTCTCTGTGGCCAGAGCGCCTGTGACACACACAGCTCGAGGCGGCAGTCGCCCCTCCGCCCCCCTCCTTCTTGCCCCTGATTAAAACAGTAACCCCCCCCCCGTTGCAGGGGGCTGTCGGATCACCGGAGGCAGAGATGGCAGCAGTCTGAACAAAGGAGCAGAAACTGGCTGAACAGAAGCCCGCCTGGGGGGTCTCGGCGTGGGCTGCCTGCCTGCAGTGGGCTCTCCCGCGATCACCGCGCCCTCAGAGCTCCGCTCGCGATCAGCCCGGGCCCCGGCAGCTGCAGAGCTGGAGACCTGGAGCTCCTGGCAGGACCAGCTCTGTCTCTCTCAAGAGGTCCAGGTGTGTTATTGTACTGAGGCACCGGCCAGCTGGCAGCCCCTCCAGCCTCGCGGCTCTATCAGGTCGGTGTTTGCGGCGAAGCTAGCAAGTGCAAGTCCTGCCTGCTGCTTCAGAGCTGGCCGGCCTTTCCTCCTGGGATAGTTTTGTGTTTTTACAACGCCGTTCCAAGCAAAACACAACGCCTGCAGAATGTTAATTTGCCCTGACAGAGGTTTCAGACAAGGAGCAAACTGAAAAGCTGGTTTTGTTTACTTCCCTCGCTAGCAGCGTGAGCTGAGAAAATAAAAACATCCCCCGACAGGCGAGAGCACGCTCATCTTTTTTTGTTGTTGCTGTCGATGTTGCCTTCCCCCGGTCCCCTCTCCTCTCCCTTTTCTGGGTTTTGAACCTTTCCCACGTGGAGCGGTTTTCCGTGAAGACGGGCCGGGAAGCTCAGCTGCTCCAGTCTGGGTGGCAGCTGCGCCTTCACGCCAGCTCGCATTCCGCGGGGCCCGACCCGCCGGGGGGGGCAGGGGCAGGGGCAGTGACACTCGGAGGCGCAGCCCACCCGACCACCGACCCCCCCATTTCTGCAGCCGCACCTTCCCCAGCGCGGTGCCGCCACCTGCCAGTGCGAAATCGTGCGCGAAAAGAAACAGGGCCGTTGGGCAGGTTTTTCTATCTATACGTTCTATCCCCGAGTATGAAGCCGGCCAACTTTGCTGTTTTCGTGGCATTTTTCTGTCTCTCCCAATTGCTTTTCAGAAAACTGACTGCAGTCTTTTGCTTTGCAAAACAGGGACGAAGATTTTAGAACCCCCCCCCCCAAAAAAAAAATTCATTTACAGCGCCAGCCCGGCAGAGAGGGCGACGCGTCAGCTCTGCTCCCACCCTGGGGTGACCCCCGAGTGATTTACAGAGCGGGTCGAAGCGCCGTATCGTTTCCATTACCATTTCTGCGTCGGGTGAATTTATTACCTGCCGGGCTTCTGTTGTCTGCGCAGCGACCAGAAAAGCAGCCCAGGGGCACTTTGTCACTCGCAGTCTGGCTACCCGAGCAGCCGGGACCCGTGCGGATGTATTTCAAAACTATAACGCCTATTACAACGAATTAAAGACGTTCCCCAGCCGGTATTTTATTGTTCCTACACGGTGGCCGTTTTGTGCGCAGAAACTCTGAGTCTCAGCCGACCGGCGCTGTCAACACTAGCGGCAAGGGCAGCTGATAAGTCCCTGTTCGGGCAGCACAGCTCGCCTCTTGCAGCCACTGAGCGACTCAGGGGCAGGACCCGACGGCTCCAGTTTGGTATCAGCTCCGTCTGGGTAGATATAGATAACAGACACAGACGGGACCTTTTTTTTTTTTTAAAAAAAAGGCTATTTTTGCGCGCTGTCTCTTCGTCCGCGAAGCCTCGCTGACTCCACTGCGGGCCTGTCCGGGTCCGAGCAGCGCTCACGGGGTCCTGGGAGGATCCGCCCGCGTGGCTGGACCACGAAATGCGTGACCGAGCTCGCGCGTCCGTGCGGAAACACCCCGATCTCCTGCGCCGGCCTCCGATGAGGGGCACGTTTGCTTTTTTGAGTATGTTTTTTTATTGTGCAAACCCCTGTGTTGTCTCTCAAGGAGGAGAGGGAGTGATGCATCTCTCTCTCTTCCTGCAGGGCTATGTGCGTGTGTCATTTTATAAAAAGCCACAGAGTAACAGCCTCCGCTGCCCATCTGTACTCATGGCTTTCCACACCTCTCGCCCCCATAGCACACTCTGGAGCTGGGGGGTCCAGATTCCTGCTGGCCTCACGGTTTTCCCTGTTGTCCTGAGCAGCGCAGGCAAGGGGCTGAGGGCGTGTGTGGGGTGGGGGGAGCTGTCTAGCCCAGGCCTGCTATTGACATACTGTACACTGCCATCTCCCATTCCCCCCAATGCCCTGGGCCATCTCCCATTCCCCCCAGTGCCCTGGGCTATCTCCCATTCCCCCCAGTGCCCTGGGCCATCTCCCATTCCCCCCAGTGCCCTGGGCCATCTCCCATTCCCCCCAGTGCCCTGGGCTATCTCCCATTCCCCCCAGTAACCTGGGCCATCTCCCATTCCCCCCAGTGCCCTGGGCCATCTCCCATTCCCCCCAGTGCCCTGGGCTGAGGAATCCCACCCAGAGGAATTCGACATGGCTCATGTCTGAAGCAGTTTTTTGCATTTACAGCACCATGGTCTGCCTGTGCAGTGCAAAGAGAAGTCAGGACCAGAGCAGTCTGTGACACCCCCTGATTAGGCTGCTGGGGTGCCTCCCCCATCAGGGGCTGCAGTATCCTCCCCACACATTCAACAAGCCCGCAGACGCAGACTGTGAGCATCCCAAGCTAGTGTCAAGCCCAGTTCACCAAGAGGACAGCCTTTATTGAAACACGATGGCTGTTCCATTTTCCCCTGCAGCCCGCGATTCTGCACTGCAGATCTTGGCTTTACCCTGCTGTCTCTGTTTCCACTGTGATTTCATACACCCCTCAGTGCTCTGTTACACTCCACTCCTGGGTTACCGCACTGTGCAGCAGTGAACATCTGTACGCAGGGCATGTGAGCTGTCCTGGGAGCCCAGGCTGAGTTACATCACTGTAACACCCTTTTTACTCTTCCTTCTACAGTATAAAGTTTCAGAAGTTTGTTTCCCAGTGAGTGCTTTGCTGAGTTCCACATGATTCAGGGGAAAGCATGCTCCGAAGGATCACAAGCGTCCCTCTTTCTCCTAGAAGGTATTGTACGTGCATCTTGCACGCCGTCCAAAGTTTAAATTCAACAGCTGAATGATTACAAGGGAGGGTGCCTGCACGTGTCCCGTATGTGTGTGCGTTGGGGGCATCAAAGCAAAAATGAAAACGTTGCCTAATCTCTGTAATTTGCCATATTGTTTTCCCAGCCTGAGCGAGATCATAAATTAAAAGTCTGAAAATGACAGAACAGGTCATGTCTTTCAACAACTGGCTCCCAAATTCCTGTGGGACTTCTCGTCGGCTTCTGCTTTTAATTGCTTTTGGATTAAAGAGAAAAAGAAAGAGAGGGGCTGTGTTGCAGATTGTGTCCCGCGATTAGACAGCTGCCCGGAACAGAGGTACGCCGGGGATGGTGCTGTGTGCTTTCTGGCAGAACGAAAGCCCCTTTTTCTTGGGTTCCTGTGAAATTTCCTTGCCCCAGAACCTGAGGGTGCTGTGGTGATGGGGGTCTTCAGTTTACAATGTCTGTGCAATTCATAACCCCTATTCCAGGGCTCTGACTGCTTTTATAGGATGTCTTTAAGTTTCCAAAACAGAACCAGCATTGTGCTTTGCAGGAGGTTCCTGATGGATGGAGACACCTAATAGGATGTCTTACTTGAAAGCTCCTATTTCGCAATATTAGACTAGGCATTCTGTTCTGCCTTATACTATATTAAACCCAGTGCTGGCATGCACGCTGTGTGGAGGACATCATGATCAATCAGCTGCTACACTTTGTAGCCTCTTGGGCTATCCTATAGAATTTTACTGCCTTTTTCGGGGTTTTTTCTCTAGGTCTGAAACTTGTGATGCACAGAGAGAGAGACGCAGGGAGAAAGAGGGAGAGGGAGTGTGAGGACGACAGGCGTGATGAATGGCAGGCTGTGATTGTGTGCAGATACAGAAGAAGGGCTCTTTTTAAAGCAGCCGCAGATGAAACAGCAGCGCTAATCTCCTGTGATCTCATACCTGAGGACAGGTGTTTGGCACAGGCTGGGCTGCAGGGATGGGGGCGGAGCGGGGAGGGACTCAGACAGTATCAAAACACGCCACATTGTTTCTGCATCCCTCGCCACCTCCCTCCGCTGATCTGGAACTGATAGAGTTTTATTTTCTGCAGATCAGTTGTTTTCGCTCCCTGGAGAGAAACGGTGTCGGGTTCCTCGCGCTGAGTCTCAGGGTGGTCTGGGAGATCAGAGAGGAGAAATCAATGGGACGCAGACGAGGGAGGGGGTGGGGGGGTGTCTGTACAGGCATGGCGGTGAGCTCTCATCTCTGCTCAGGTGTGACCCTGGACCCAGCTCCCCCCACTGCGAGCTCCCCTAGCCTTCAAAGCAGGCGATTAAACGTGCGATGAAAAGAAAAGTGCTTTGCTGGGACTTTCACAGCCACATGTGAGATTGCGATCTTGTAAGTGCCAGTTTAATGGACTCTTGTTTTGCTCCCCCTGGTTATTGAAGTGCATCTGCGCCATGTGCCGGCAATCGACAAGCGTTTGAGAGAGTGCCAGCTCTTCTCCAGTGCCAGCGCGATTGTCTGATAATCCACAGCAGTTCCTACTGGGGGACGGCTGCCCAGCGATCCTGAATCTGCCTCTGTTAACTCTGAGACACCATTGATCTCAGAAGGGGGCCCCTTTTCTGTTTGTCTGCAAAAAGGCTTGACATGTTTTTAAAGTTTTTTTTTCTCCACCCTGCGCTGTCTGTGTCCAGGCCTGTGCTTCTCACTCTCTTCACCCAAAGTGCCGCACTGTAGCGGGGCATGAAAGAGCTGTTGCTCGGGTATAAAACTCTTCCTCACTGGACCCTCTTTGACCAGTTACTGCACCCACAGCCTGAGGACATGGTACCAGTTACAGCCCTGCATCCAAACTCCAGCGCACGGCACCTCGCAGTGAAGAGGGAGGCTGTTGGTGTGTCTGAATGAGTGTGTGAGTGTGTGAGTGAGTTGTGTGTGTGTGGAGGGGGGGCAGACCACTGGGACAGGATTTGAAAGGGAGAGCCTGCAGGATTTACAGCTCCAGGATAATTTATTGACTGAACGTTTTTTTCCCCTTTACTGGCCTGCTGCTGAGGGCAAAAGCAGGTCCCTGCAGGAAACACCAGGCGCAATAACAATACCAATAAAACGAGGAAGAAGGAGGTGGGCCTGTCACTGACCGCTGCCAGGGGCGAGGGGAGCCCTCAGCTCTTCCCACGGGGGACCGGCCTGCCGGCTCAGCCAGCCCGGAGAGGAGCAGGGGCTGCCGGGCCGACTGCACACAGGACCCCTGCAGAGACTAAAAGAGCGGAAGGGGAAGGAATTCCTTCGCTGCACGTGCTGGACGTGAACAGTTCCCACGTCCCATTCCTGCGGAGGAAACGCCAGAGAGCCGAGTGGAAAGAGCGCAAGGATTCCTGCCTCTCTGGTTGTTCGCGAAGGTACTCAGGTCTTTTCGGTGTTCTTGCTCCCCCACGCTGCTACAAGCCGGGACCGAGCACTGGCGCCCTCCCTCTGCCACTCTCTGTGCAGATGGTCCATGGCGCAGGCACACAGAGCCTCAGACAGGCAGTCCCGAGTGGCCCAAGTGGCTCAGCACAGGCAGGGCACCAGCGTGGGCTAGAGACTTTTCTGCGGACGTGGGTTCGAGTCTGGGTTACGTCACTGTCCGACTGTGGCCTGGATTTCCCAGTGGCTGCAATCTGTGCTCCTGGGGTTAATGCTGGGATGAGTCAGCCAGGACTCTGGGCTCCCAGCACCACAGTGACCCTGAGACCTGCGGTTTTCGCAGGTCAGAGGTCAAGGGTGAGAAGGTTAGGTGTGTCTTCATGCCTAGGCGCCTGTTCTAAACTATATCGCACCAAGTATTTCCTCTGCAGCTGGGAAATACAGTATTATCACAGGAAACTTTCCACTGGAAGCAGGCCTCTCATGGCACTGGTGGAAAATCAGGTGGAAAGTTTTCTTCTTCGCAAAGGTAATGTTAAATCAAACAAACCCAAAACAGAAATGATCTTTATCTTTAAGGATGAAATAAAAAAGGAAACATCTGTGTTTTTTTTCCTTCTTAATATAGATGTACTTTTGAACTCTGCGTCGTGGTCTCCCAGTGCTCTAGACAGGGATGAGCCGTAAGAATCCCCTTCCCGCGGGAGATCAAAGCAGGGAAAGGCCACTGCGGTTTCACAGAGGCACAGGAGGGGGGGGCTGGCGGATTATGTGTCTAGTGAGCACGACCGTCTGAGGACTGTAGTGGCTAATAAGACAGGGCCTGACTCAGCTTTCAAGGCTGTGTGCTCCAGAGCAAAGTGTGCACTTAATAAGTTTGGGTGAAACTTTGTCTAGACCAGGTTATAGAAGCCGGTGGCATTCAGAGAGGCTTGGTAATTCACACATGGTGACATGACACACAGTGGCACAGCCAGGATTTGAACTGGCAACCTCCTGGTAACAAACCACAGAAATGTCTAGGTGGCGGAGACAGCAATAATGGTTTCATTTTTCTCTTCGCCGTCTAAATTTGGCTTTGTTGGACTTGCAGCTCTGACCTTTGTGCCAGAGCTTCTATAAAGTCAGGAACAAATTGAGCTGCTGCACAAAAAGCTTAGAATTGTTGTAGAATTATTAGGACAACTCACTAGTAACTGTTTATATAGCGGCTTTCATCACAAACGCCACAGCCTGTCTGCAAAAATGAGATGAAAAGGTAGTAAGCTTTTAATACATAGCATCTGAGAGCATCCACTGTATATGTTCTTATTCATTTACCCGTGTGTGAAATAAGAAATGCAGGCTTAAAGATGAATACTTTCATTTGTTAAGTCACGCTCCTAGATTGTTTTATAGAACGTGCGTATCTACACATACACTGCACAGATATAAAGAAAACCAGAGCAGAGAGATGGGCTGCTTTCAGGAGGCTGCATTGCATTGCTCAGGCTCTGTAAACTGCAGATATGATGTGCAAATCCATCATGCTGGTGAGGGGAGAGGGGAACATTCATTATACTGACACCCCCCCCCCCCCCCCAGAGAGGACCCTGAGGGTGCTGGACAGCAGGGCCGCATTCCGCACTCCCCTCTGCCCCCCCCCCAACAGACACATTCACCCCCCCACCACTGCTCTGCCTTCCGCTGGCCACCCGACAGCCCCCTCTCCCACTCCCGCTGCAATCTTGTCCGTCTCTCCCCAGCACCGCCCGGAGAGGGGGGGAGTCGCTGGGCGGAGAGGGAGGAGAGCGGGGATCGGAGCCGCACAGGCCCCTGAAACTTCCTCCTGGTTTCAAGGCAAAAACCAGCCGCTTTTCTCCTCGTCTAAGAAGCGTCTCCCCTCCCGCAGACGATCAGAGCAGAGGCCCTGCTGCCGGAGGAGGAGCGGGCGAGAGCCTGAAGCAGCAGACGGGCTCAGGTCTTCTCCCAGGGAGACAGGCGGACAGACTCCCTGGGTCAGCAGGACCTTCCATGTTATTGTCGGGACTGGATAAGCCTCAGCGAGGTGTCGTGGGGCTTCTCGACATCCCACTTTCGCAAAGAATCACGGACCGCGTGCATGTCGGCCTCGGAGAGCAGCCCGGTACTGCACGCCCCCTGGCCGACCCCTGACCCCTGCCCCCTGGGTCAGGGCTCCCACACGCTAACTCGGCTCTGCCTTCCATGAGGGAGAAGAGGTTGGTGATCTTAAACGCTTGTGCTGTGAAAGAAGGGTCCCACCTCCCCCAGTGTCAGTCTGTGCAGAGGTGCGAGGACAGTGGCCTGACTCTCCAGGTGTGGAGAACCCAAGCTGCCTGAAACAAACAGGACTCCTTCCCTGGATCTAACAACACGCGCTCTGTCACAGCCCGCCGAGAGATCACACACTGTCATCTCTTTTTTAACAAGCCTGCTGCACGGGCAACGCCAGTGATCAGAATGTACAGCTTTTGTCCAAACTGGGTCCTGCAAATGTTTGTAAGTTGAATAAAACAATTATTCCATTACACTCACTTAGCCTTTATTTTAAACTTTTTTTGCAGTTGCTTTCAGAAAGACCAAGGGGGAGCGAATGAGACTCTGGAAGGGAAAACCAGCCCTGGCAGTAACCCTGCGATGTTGTCAGCTCTGCGTGACAGTCTAGGGCTCGAATCTAAGACAGAGAGCAAGAGAAACGCGAAAACAACCCCCTCAGTCTTTTAAGGGAAGTGAAGCACAATAAAGCCAGCCGTTTCACACGCTGCTGCCGATGAATCAAAACAGAATTTGCACAACGTGTTGTGTTTGGCACAGGAATCCACATTTCTCCAAAACTACTTTTTCTAGTGAATGACTAAACTACTACCACCCCCCCACCAACAACAGCCCCCCGCTCCCAGAAGACTGGAAATCCGAGAGGCAGAGCTATCCCTGGAATGACGGCTGATGTGGCAGTTCCTTGGAACAGATAAGAAGCAGCTCTCACAGGGCCAAGGCGCAGGGCGCTATCTGGGATCGCCGTGCCCGGGCAGTGATGGATGATGGGAAAAGCAGCGAGCGGTACAGGCCATTCATCACCGGCCCGCCCAGAGCCCTGGCTCCTGTCCCCCGCCTGCTGCCAGCTCCGTCTGCCTCTCGCGCCCCGTCTCTTTCCCTCGCCCTCTGACCCCCTCGGCCCCTCTCCCGCTCCCTTCCCGAGACCCCGCTCTGACGGCCCCCCCCGCGGAGCTGTTATGCGCAGCTGCTGCGCGAGCGATCCAGTCTGCGGAGACCGCACTCCGTCAGCCCTGGCCGGGGGCAGGCACGGCGTCATCTGGCCTGCGCGGCGAGGAAACGGGGAGAACTTCGCCAGCGGACAGAGGGGAAAAACAGATGAACATTGCGTGTGTCTTATTTCCGTTTTGCACCAGGGTCAGTAGCAGAATTCGCACAATTAGTCCGAGGGAGGGGGGTTCTTGCTCGATTGTCAGGGGAAGGACACCTTTGGGGTGTCCTGACACATCGCTAGGGCCGACTAATGGGGGCTCGGGGCTGGGGGTGACCCAGTTGATTCACAGGGGCCTCCGGGTCGTGCAGGTCCAGGCACGTCCTCTCCTTCCTCTGCGTCCACTGCTGTCAGGTGACCTGAGGGTCCCCCATCCCCGAGCCCCCACTTCCTCTGCTCCGGAACCCCCCATGGTGAAGCTGGGGTCTGTGTCCCGGGACGCCAGACCCCCGCCGATCTGAGAACAAGGATCCATTCAGCCATTTTCTGTCCTCCGAGGGACAATGAGCCCCGTCCCCCGTCCCCCCCATGTGTGTGTGGGGGGCTCAGTGGGGCAGCGCTGGGGGAGCTGATTTACGTCCGGAGGCAGAGGAATGTCTCCGCGACACATTCTGGGCATGCCAGCTGGGGGGACACAGAGCCGAGCACACACACACAGACACACGCGCACGTGCGTGCACACACTGCGACAGGTGTGCTCAGGCAGGGGGTGTGTTGTGTGTGTGGGGCGCTTCGGGGTGGGCGGCTCACACCTCGTTAGCAGGACTGGCTTTCAGCTCCAGTGCTTGGGGGAATGACTCCCTCCGTGTCCCGCGCCCGCCTGCCTTCATGCACGCTCTTATTTAATTACTTCATTGTTGCATTTTGTAATCGCTTGCATTTGTGAGATTATTTCAGAAGTCATGTGTTTACTCAGTTGATGAATTTTCATAACACTGTTTCGTTTGAAAACGAGCTTTTAGGGACATGTAAATACCTTACTTCTCCCTCCCTCTCTCTCACACCACTGATCGCTGACTGAGTCTCTATAGCTGGAAAACCACAAGAGAGAAGGCCTTGCCTGTCCCAGATCAGAATATATAGGGTGCCAGGGCCATTCGTCTGACGTTTGGAAGTGGAGAGGTGAAATCTGCACTTTTTACCACCAGTGATTTGTGTTCAGCTTGGAAAGAGGCACAGAGAGAGCATCCCCTGCTTCAAACTGGAATCCAGCAAGGGGAAAAAGCACACAGGGATCGGGCATCTGGAAGTAAGTGAGGGATATCTTTCCCAGCCACTGTTAATTTCCAAACCCGTGACCCCTGCCCAGCCGTGCCGACAGGGCCTGAAGCTCGGAGGGTGGGATAGTTCTGCAGTCTGAACTCTGAAACAAAACAATGCTAATTGAGATAGAGCTCGATGTGAAAAGGGCCACTCTTGGCAGGGGCTGCATGTTTCTCCTGGCTGCCAGTGAATAGAGTCACGTCTGCATGTGTTAGTCTGACGGTAGCCAGCCTCCCTGCAGTTGCCTCTCCTCCCGCACTCCCACAATGCCCCGAGCTGGGACAGCCAAGCTCCTTAATGCCTCCCTCAGTGGAAGAGCCAACAGACTGGTGGACAGCAGGTCTGTAGGGGGAGGCGCTGTTGGACAGCATGGCAAGATCACACTGAGGTGTTCTACGACACAGGGAAAACATGGTATATACAGATGCATCCCCAGGCTCACTGGAATGTCCTGTACTGACAGGCTCAGAAAGCTCAACCTTTCTGGTCTTAAGAATATAAGAACAGTAACAAGCGAGAGGAGGCAAGGCCTTTCAGGCCTTTCAGTCCAAGGAGGTCCTTTGGAACTTGACGCAGCTGCGCTGATGGTAATGTTTAACTGGCTCTGTCAATGCTTGAGGATTTCTACCCAGGTCTCAGCATCGTTGGTCTGCAGGGTCCAGAGGTGCCCTGCTGTCCTGGGCTATCACCTCCCTTGAGCTGGCCAGTCAGCTCAGCTCAGACAGGGGGTCTCCTGATTTTGTTCTAGCTGGTTTTCAGTGCAATGCTTTTATCCCACAGGAAACCCCAGTTCTGAAGCGTTTACACTGTCCCTCTTCATCTTCCCACCATCCGCTGTCCCGCCCTCTCCTCAGGATCCTCTCCGTTCCTCTCCCTTGCCTCCTGTGCGCTCGTGGCCGTGTGTCTCTGCAGTGGGACAGTCTGAGTTCACACAGCTGCTGTCTCTCTCGCTGTCTGCACATCCTGCTCTCCCTCAGCACAGCAAACACGTCCCAGAGTGGCCCAGTAACTGTGGTGCCCCCCTTCACCCCAACAGCGAGGAGGCAGTGAATAGAGGTGCATTAGTAATGCAGAATGTCGAGCTACCAGACTTGGTGCAGACTGATCCTCCAGCCCCACTACAGCGCTTCAGCTGCTGGCTCCTAATGCACAGGACCAGCATATCTCTCCAGGAGTGAGATAAGGCAAGTCAGTAAACAGGGGATTAACTATATCCCTGAGCCTAGTTATCATCCTGTCCCCACCTCCCCTGGCTAGCTCTGGCTGCTGGCACCTACAGTAGCTCCTGGGTGAAGTTCCTGGTTTTATTCCCTGTGTGCTAAATTCCTCCACAATTTTGCAGTGACCTCACAGCAATCGCTAATCACTTCCATCCATCGATCAAAAAATAATCACCCTCAGCGATCAGCTTTCTAACCTCTCAAGATTGATCCAGACGAAAGACAAGACTGCGACGTTATTTCCGTGGTCCTCACTGAGGAGAACAGGCATCAGAGGTGGTTAACGAGGCTGCAGCAACAACGTGACGGCGCTTCAGCTGAGGCCCAGTGAGGAAAGAAAAATGAGTCGATTTCAGCTGCAAGACAGCCAGGCTCTGAAAAATACCCAATCTTTTCAGCATTAAAAGGACAATAAAAACTTTTAAAAAGCACTCCAGGCCTGCAATACAAAGAAAGAAACAGACCAAAGTAACAACAGTTTTTTTCAGTTTCGCTGAGTTTAGTCACTAGACCTTCAAGTGCGTGCGCTGCCCGGAGCTCAGAGCTGTGTGCGGCGTCTCCGTGACCCTTGAAAGCGTCACCCCAGCGTTAGCACCTGGTTCATTCTGCACACAGCTTGCAAGACTCCCTGCAGGTGTGGCGGCTCACTGCTCACAGAGACCTGCAGCTCTACAGCAGGCAGACCTGGCGCAGGGGGGGGTGCATCCTCAGCTCAGCACCAAGCCCGAAATGGAACGGGCACAAGCACGACAGCACCTGCCAGCTTACACATTGCGCACGGCCTGATTCACGATGGCATCTGCACAGCCGGAATATATATGTAAGTATGCCTGAAGGATCTAATGTTTCCACTGTCTGTGTGGTGTGCTCATTGTGATGTGGCGGGGCTCTGTAATAATTGCAGGAAAAGTACCCCCCAACCCCAACATATCCGCAAGCTGGACTTCAGATTTGGTAGCTGAGCCCATGCCTGAAAATAACCTTTTTATATTTTATTCATTTAGTGCATGCAAAATCCCTAGGCCCAGCAATAGCTTCTGGCCCAGCAGTGCTCTAGCCCACAGGAGCACTGATCCCCCTCTATAGAGTCTGGCAGGACAGGGGCCCTGACCAGTGACCAGTCCTAAAGTGCTTCAGAGTGGACCCCTTTCTTTCTGATGCTCCTGACCACAGAGGGCCACAGTATTCTGCTGCAGTGCAAGCGCTGAGGTCTGGAGGGTGGTAGTGGCCGCACCACCTGTTGTACCAGGAGATCACATTGTTCCTTGTTTTGATCTTGGCTGCTGTTGTCTCTAAGTGCTCCCGGGAGGTAAGTGTCCTGTCCAGGGTCACTGAAAATAATCTGTTTCAAAGAACAGCTTGATCTTCAAAGGTTTTTGCCTCAGTGCAAAACTTACTTCCTGTCTTTGGATGACACTTCCCATATTTTCACAGAGGGTACATATGATACTAGAACACTTTTCGCACTCATCAATCTGTCTGTGTAACACGGAGCACCCTGTGGGTGATGGTGGCTTTATAAGTGCAGGGTACAATATACACAAGAGTCACTGCTATAGGTCAGCAACATCAGGCTGATGAGCATTAATAAGAGGGAAACAGCAGTCCATGGTTGCTAACTTTGACTTTATATTGAGATGTTACTTGGACTATCCACACATTTATTATTATAAAAAAGGAAATTTTACTCTGGAGCACGAAGCTTTAAAAGTCATCCTGCGGCTTCCCTAAGGTTTTTGCTCAACTTCTGCCCCCGTCTCCCACCCTGCCCCCACCTCTCCAAGCTCCTTCGCTCTGTGGGCTCCGCTGTGATGAATGGGACTCCTGAAGATGATGGATGTGCTGTGGGCAGGTCGACGGGGGAGGGGGCAGGCTGTCTTTGAGAAGTGAAGCTGTGAGGAGCTGTGAAAATCGCCAAACACACACAGAAGTCCAGAGGGACAGAGGGGGACGCAGAGGGGAAGAGAGGTGAAGAAAGGGGGTAAGACCTGCGGGTACAGACAGAGAGAGGATGCACGGGGCTGAATGAATGGGAGTCGTGGTGACAGAGAGAAAGAGTTAGTGTATTTCCCCAAATTAGCAAGCTGTATCCTGGAAGTTACTGCCCTCCCAGATTCTAGGAAGATAAGGATGGAGCCGGGAGAAGAGATACTGTGGATTGAGGGGCTGCACAGTGTCTAGCCCCAGGCATGTCCTGGGAGTCAGACAGTGCCACAGTCCAAGCACAGGCCTGAGCTGGGTCTGGTTGGACTCACTTCTCTTTCCTCTCTTCCTCATTATCTAAGAGAGCAGTGAGCACACTCGTTCACACTGTTTTTAACACTCATTACATGTTGTTGTTGCCACTTTGGCAGCACTGTATGAGCTCATTCCACCAAAGGGACTGGAATTGGAATAGGTAAGGGGGGGATAGGTAAGGGGGGGATAGGTAAGGGGGGGATAGGTAAGGGAATGGCAAGTAGACTGGATGGGGGGGGGGGGAGTAGCGAGGGGGAGGCGAGGAGACTGGGTGGGGAGGCGGGGCATTAGCGAAGGGGGCGGGGAGACTGGGTGGGGAGGCGGGGCATTAGCGAAGGGGGCGGGGAGACTGGGTGGGGGTGGGGCATTAGCGAAGGGGGCGGGGAGACTGGTGGGGGTGGGGCATTAGCGAAGGGGGCGGGGAGACTGGGTGGGGAGGCGGGGCATTAGTGAGGGAGAGGCCGGGAGACTGGGTGGGGAGGTGGGAAAGTCGCAAGGAGAGGTGGAGAGACTGAGAGGGGGAGAGGGAAAGTAAGAAGGGAGGGACAGACACATGTGACATGAGGAGGAGGAAGGTGCATGACGGCCGCCAGCTCGGGAACTTTGACTCTGTGAGGCGCTCCGAGACGGGGGTGCTTCCCTTTGAAGCACTGGATGAAAGAGGGGGATGGAATGTGAGCTACAGTGTCTCCTGAGGCCGATGGCCTGCACACACAGATTATTATCTAGTCCAATCCCCACTCAAATGAAATTCCAAGCAGGGTGAATGGAGACTGGAAACTCCAAATTTAAAAGAAATGAAGTTTGGTGTGGACGAGGGGCCTAACAATCTCCTCTTTGTCTCCATAGTGTTGAGAATGTCAGCTCTTTTCAGGCTTCAAGTTCCCTTCTAATCTCTTTCAAAAATAACATCATAAGGAGCTGAAAGCACGGAGGCGGGGTGGGTGGGGGCAGCTGTGGCTGCTGCAGCCGCAATCTCAGAGCCTGCGCTGGAGGGCGTGTCTGGGGAGGAAGGATGCTGATCAAGAGGCAAGTCAGGACTCAGTGTTTGTGTTCAGCTCTTGCCAGTACGCGAGCACCTCAGAAACACAGCAGGCAGCCGACTCTCTGAACGTCTCTCACAGCAGAATTTGAGCATTACTGGAATATACATTTAGATTAAATCACCTGTCAGGATCACTGACACCCAGTCATAATGGCAGGCTAATTGAGGCTTACTCCCAGACAGGCCTGCTCCCCAGATCGCTGTGAACACACTGCTGTGACAGCCCTCACACCGCCACCCCCCAGGGCTGGGAAGAGTTTCCTTCACTGGCCTGCGCTGTTTTTGCTGGAATAGTCCAGCCACGTGGGAAAACAGGAAGGGAGAACTGTAGAGACCGCAAACCTGTCAACTGTAAAAAGCGCTCAGAAGCATGCAACTCATGGTTTCAGGAGGAGAAGGGCTCTCGACATAATGTCTCTTTAATACAAGCCCAGCTGTCGAGGACATCTGTACAAAGAGCTTTAGGCTGGCACAAATGAAAATAGTTTATTATATTAAAAACATAGCATAATTGTACAAATGAAAGCACAAAATGACTCCGTAAATTTGTGTACATTCTCCCCGTAAAGTCTTCTACTGTTAAATAAAAGTTTTAAAAAAGCATGTTGTGGATCCGTGAGGTGAGGAGCACTGTCAAGCGCACTGGCTGGGCTGAGGCAGAGGAGGGCTTTGCTCAAACTGGCTTCTCCTCCTGTGAAATCAGAGCTCGGTGCAGCGCTGGCTTGGGAGGTCATCCCGAAATTCAGGTTAAAGGGGTTAAGGACTGGGCTGTGGTTTGGGGAATAGGGGGGTTTCATTACATAACCTGTAGTGAAACACAAGCTGCTCCGCGAAATCTGTCCGGCAGACCCCCCAGAACCTGCGCCCCGGGACGAGGGCCTAGCAGTTACCCCCCCACCCTTCCTCTCCCTCCCCGGCTCTCTTCTTCGTCCCTGGCTCCTCCTCTCAGGATTCAGGGGTGGGCGATCCCACCAGGGCTGCAGTCGGGGGGCCTCGGAGTTGCATCGCTGAGCCGGGGTCAGGGGTGAACGAACCTGCAGGTTAACGGGGAGCAGACAGAACCCCGAGAGTCCTACCTGCGCTCTGCAAAGGTCGAGAGCTCGGCTGCCAGTTGCTGTAACTCTGGATTTCTCTTTGCCTGCCAGGCCAGTGGCGGCTGTGGCCCTGTGTGCAGACATCTGTACCTGTCTCACACACACACTCACTCACATCTATAATAATAATAAACTTTATTTGATATGGCGCCTTTAAAGGTGGCTTCTCAAAGCGCTTCAAAGCACTTGCATTGCTTAGCAGGAGGACACCCTGACATGTCTACTGTGACACTGACGGGTCAGTATGTAGTTCTGTACCGGACTCACAATGGACCTGTGGCCCAGAGTTATCCAGGGGTTAAGTGAAGAGAGAGCAAAAGACTCCAGCCCACAGACGGGGCCCCAGTCTGTCACAGAGCCGACTCCCAGCAATGCTGATCCCCGTTAATATAGCTGGGAGGACTGGAGCCACTGGGATAAAGTACCTCACTCAGGGTACAACAGCACTGTCTACAGCCGAGGCTCGAACCCGCCACCCATCAGTCCAGAGACCCACCCGTTAGAAAAAAACTTCATGTGACCCTAGATGTGCTGCGTATGTGTTTAATTATTAATGTTGTGGTTGTTGGAAAAAATAAAAAAATAATTTCAGCCGCCTTTTGTTAATCAGTAATATTCCGCATTACTGTGGGCCTAGTTGTTTGAGTGGATGTGTTTGATATTTCCGCAGGTAAATCAGTAGCAACAACATGAATGAGAAGGAATTTAGCAACCAGCACCATTTAACTGAGATTAGGGTGAGCAGTCAGGTTAATAAGTTTTTAAGACAAGCCTTGCTGATCTTGGTCAAGGCGGTAATTGTGTTCGTGTGTGTGGCTTCCCAGTGTGGGAAAGACAGGCTGAGGAGCCATCGGAATGATTTGCAATCCCATTAATCACGGCCAGGGAGGACAATGTCGCAGCATTTTTGAAGTGTTATCTGTTAATGTTGGTTTCCTGGTAGCACATGTGTTTAGTGCTCTTGATAGTTACTGATTGACATTTGTAACAGGCTGGGCTGCTGTGACTGGAAAAAAAAACAAAACAAAAGGCATAACAGGACCTGCATTCTCTTCCATGAGGACTTTGCACCGTGGCAGTTCACACTGTATCCCTTTTTGTGTTTGTAAAAATACACTGCACTACCAAAATATTAAAGAATTCTATGTTCCACAGGAATGGCCCAGAATATAGCACGTCCCAAGGTCCCTTGAGTTTAATGATGGGGACAAAGGCACCTCCCTTCAGAGGAGATGGAAAACTGAGGTCCTGAGTCTCCATGGTCATAAAAATCCCAAGGTGTTTCTCGAAAAGAGTAGGGGTGTTATGCCTGCGTCCTGGCCAAATTTCCCATTGGCCCTTTACCAATCATGGCCTCTTAATATTCCCCATCTCTGAACTGGCTCCATCACCCTGTTATACTGTTATATATAGCTGGTGTGTGGTGAGCATACTGGAGCACTCGGCTGCCGCCGCATCATCCAGGTGAGGGCGATGCATTGGTGGTGGTAGAGGGGAGTCTCCTTTACCTGTACAGCACTTTGAGTGGAGTGCCCAGAAAAGCACCATTCAAGTGTAAGGATGAATTATTTATCCCCCAGCCTGGCAAAACTGTAGCAGGACAGGCCTTTTCCTCAGTGTGCGTTGATTTAGGAGACGTGGCTGGTGCACGTGACCCCGCAGGAGACATGATTGGTGGTACATATGCGTCTGGTGTGTGTCTGAAGGCAACAGCAGACCTGGCTAATGTGTATATTCAGACAGCCTCAGGGGTTTATAGGCAGTAGACATGTTTCTGCAAATTAGTTTCAAAGCCCATCTCTTATTATATTCTTTAATATGTTACAAAGTAATAATACTTTGTATAATAATTATAATATATTATGTTATATTACTGTACTGTGTATTCCAAAGCCACTATCTATCACTGTATAATGTTGGCAGTTTGACAAGGCTGAAATCTGGGACGTGTTAAACCAGAACCCTTAAGAGACTTTACTATGGTATTATGTGGTAAAACTGTAGTGAGGCACAGAGTTCCACAATAAAGCATGAAGCTACAGGTGTGGTACTGTGGGCACAACCGGGCCCAAATGTTTGCTACAAGCATGGTAGAGATATCACAACAATGTGAAAATACCTTTCACTCTTACCATGGTACATTTTCATAGGCTTCAATAGTCTCGCCACCTGACCCTTTTATCTTAAATTAACCATAATTTAATTTAGCTACGACTATTAATTACATCTTAAAGGTTAGTAGTGCAGACTAAAAACGTCTTCTAAAGCCCTTCAACAGTGCGGCCCTCTTCAACGGAAGGTATCGATTCCAGATTGCATCGCCAAACGCCGTTGAGTTTCCAGTACTTTTGCGCCACCTGCCGGCCAGAGGTGGCAATAAAGAGACCCGCACCTCGAAGTGTGTCCCCAGCTCGGACCCTGGGCCGTCCGCTGCTGTCTGCGCCTTCAGAGAATGAGCGGTTTATCTTTGATTTGTTGATGTCACAACGCTTGAGAGGAGGACGTGCATTTAAAACCCAAGCACAGCAGGCTCCCCAGGACTACTGCTGAATCCCATAGTCGGGCTTCTCCCGAGAAACGGCTGGTTGGGAACACGGTTGAGACCGCATTTAAGGTCTGACGCCGCTCCACGCGTCGGAAAAGCCCGAGTGCTGCCGGACTTTCCCGAAGGCAGCAGATCCGTGAATGCGGTTGCAGCCCATAAACCAGGAGGAGCGCGTCCTTCCTTCGGTAGCTGGTGTTTACTTTCTTCTTCCGTTGTTATCTTAGTTTTTATTCTTTGGGTTTAATTAAGTTTAACTTAACCTAAACAGCTGTCATGGGATGCGATGGAGGCACTATCCCCAAAAGACACGAGCTTGTCAAAGGACCCAAAAAAGTGGAGAAGGTGGGTGTTTTTAAACGTTGCTCTTTCGGGCTTGTTTTTGGCCTGCTTGTGTTGTGACGCCTAGGTTTCTAAATTAAAGCCGTAAATTTTTCTTTGTACTCGTTGGGAAAACATCTGTCTTGTGGCGAAGACCATTTTAAATTTTTTTTTGTTATTAAATTGTAAAAGTCGCGCCGTGTGTCTCTCCCGGTGTGAGTGAACTTGGATACATGGTCGTTTGAGTAGAGATAACAGAGCCGCCGTACTCTGTAAAAACTAGGAAATCCTGTCTTTTCCCGGCTCGTTAGGACGAAAATTGTGAAAATGTGATAGCATATTCAGTAACGTAACCTGTCTGGGAGGGTGACCCTGTGCGAATTATTGAAGATTGCTTTTCGTTAAAACATGTTGTGATCCTGAGGCAGACGGGAAGCAACACATAGCAGAAAAGCTATTGATCTTTTAGTATCATTATTTCAGTGATGCGACATTTGCTTAAGAACTAGTGCTGTGATGCAGAGTCTCAAGAGAAGTATGTGAAAGAGTGTAGAATCGGATTACTGACAGGTAAGAAGATTATAATTCGGGCGAGATGCTTGAATCAGTTAGCTAATAGCAACCAAAAGAGGTGGGTGTTCAGTGTTTCCCTGTGCCCCAGAATTGAGGTTTTGGGGTTGTTCTGCGTCTGGGGGTCCCAGAGCCCTTGTCAAACTAGGGGCGCCCAGCTCCCCCTTCGTGTTATTTGATGTCATTTTGTGAATACATTAGGAGGGCCCTGTAGAGGTCTGGGCATGAGGGATGTTTTCCCCCTGGTTGTTGTTTGGGTTCTGGTGGGTGGGTAGGCGGACGGGCAGTGTGGAGCACCAAGCCTGCAGCGCGCACACACACGTATGCACGGTGTACGGCATGTGTTGCGCTGGTTGTCATTGATGATTTTGTTTTCTGCTGCTGCGTCAGGTGGATAAGAACGCGGAGCTGGTGGCGCGCTGGAACTACTGCGCCCTGAGCCAGGAGAAGCTCAGACGTCCCATAGTTGCCTGTGACCTGGGCAGGTAAGGAGAGGAAGAGCCTTTCTTTACCCCCGGTAGCTCCCCCTCCTCAGGACTGCAGTGCAGAGTTATGGACACCCCCCCCCCCCCCACCTCCTTTTGTATTGAGACACTGGGTTGGAGCCAGTGATGTGATGTGATAACTCGTGTGCAGTATATCTCACGGTTTAAAGGAATGTTTTATTACGTTTAATGTTGATCAATATTTGAATTGCATTCAAGTCCTTTGAACGAGGATTGGATCGTGTAGGGCATTGCTTCGTGGTTTTCAGTTGTTTCTGTCTCCTTAAGTCATGCGTATGCACACTGGCACAGACAATCATCCACACATACACTGAAAATTCTAATTTTCCTTCACACTGGTGTAACAGTAATCATGCATGCTTGTGTAAGGAGGTAATACATAGGAGGTAAAAAACAAATGTGTCCTCATATGTGATCATCCTGGTACAGGTGCATGCATCCTATAGGAAGTACTAGATATATGGAACAATCCCCTAGAGCTACACATAGCTTTACTTAGGAAGAATGCATGAAATGAGTAGCAGGTTCTTTATTTCTACAAAGGTGTTTTCACACTTGGAGAACACTGGGTTTCATTTAAAACACCACTGGAATTTCTTGATGTCATTTTTCCAAGAAGGACCCGGGTTTCTAAACAGATGTCTGTCTTCCCTTTGCCTGCCTGCAGGCTGTACAATAAGGATGCTGTGATTGAGTACCTGCTGGACAAGTCTGCAGAGAGACCCAACGTCGAGGCCGCAGCTCATATCCGGGGGATCAAGGTCTGTTACAGTAACTCTTTTTCTGCCCCCCTCTGCGATTACAAAAACGAATTGAAGAACAGAAGGCAAAAACGGAGTGTTTAATCAGAAAGTAAAAAGTGCCCATTCATTGAAGGTCTTGCAACATTTATTTGGCACTGATTGTAGCTGTTAATGTGACCTTAGTCTAATCACAGCATTCATTATTAATATTTTTTAAATGCCGTTTTCTCATAAATCATTTCTGACATTTTAAGCCATTCTTAGAACAGAGGACAACCTTTTCAGAATTCAGCTTAAGCTAGTCCCCTGTTTTATTCAGCCTCGTTCTCTGCATTTCTCTGCCTTGGCATAGTTAGTGCAGGTTTCTCAAGGTCCCTTTGGTGATGAGGAACGAGTAAGGGTTTATTCCATGCCGAAAAGAAAAGGAGAGAGAGCGTTTCGGCTGTGGGCCCACAGCTGGTTCCATAGCCGAAACATTGTCCGTTTTCCTTTTAGCACGGAATAAACCTCTACTTGTTCATTTGCAGCCCATGCATGGTGACACAGCTCCCTGGTTGGACTTTTGGTGATGTACCTTATTGCAGTTTTAAAAAATAATAATAATTTCATGTTGCGCCTCTCAGTTCGATTGGCACGCTGCGAATGAGAAGGGGAGCTGTGGACTGTGTAGACAAAGCACCAGCTGTGACCCGCGTGTGTGCGTGCGTGTCTGTGTCTGAGCAGGACGTGAAGGAGCTGAACCTCACGGACAACCCGGCCTGGGAGGGGGACCATGGCGACGCCAAGGGCGACCGCTACGAGGAGCTGCGCTGCGCCCGGTTCATCTGCCCCGTGGTGGGCCTGGAAATGAACGGCCGACACAAGTAAGGGCTCCGTCCTCTCGGGGGTCCGTCCCCCCGGCTGCCAGCCGCGCCGCTGCGGGCGGGGCTCAGGCCTGGGCGGCGCCTGCAGAAGACAGGCCGGACAGGGTGGGGCCGACCTGTAGGAGGTACTGTCCCAGGCCATCCTGGGCTAATGTGAGGACAGAGGTCGCTTGATCTGGGCACAGGTGTCATTTTCTCTTTTAACTGTACAGTTAATCCTCCACTAGGTGGCAGGCTTGCTCCAGCCAGTCTTAACTACTGTATCACGCTCCATGGCCTCACACTCTTGCTGCTCTAGAGCTCCAGGTTATGTGGTCTGTTTGCATACAGACATTTTGTAATAAAGGAGTTTTCCAGTTTTGCTTTAGCAATGCCCATAAAGACCGTACTGCATAGTTCTTTGTATGTTTAATATTACCAACTATGTTTTTTAAGATAAGATTTATTGTCCTCCGAGGGAAATTTTTTGTGGACACACAGCACTTCTGTACATTTAAATATAATGCACACACCCCCCCAAAAAAAAACAAAAAAGCATTGCACATCACTCTATTGCACATGTATAACACATAACATATAACGTTTATGACGCATTACAACACATATTGCACGCAAGTGCTTGTAAAGGTCAAAAATTGTGTTTATCCTTGCCATCTGCATTGACAGCTTTAATGGATAGTGGAACAAAGGGATGTTTGTATCTGTTTGACTTACATTTGGGAACCAAAAAATGGGAATTCGTGTTAAGCTCGCTTGTCTGCGATGGACTGGCGTCCCATCCAGGGTGTGTCATGCCCCTTGTTCGCCAGTTTGATAGGAGCCGGCTGCCCTGCATTCCTGTTTTGCAAAAAGAGGTTAGAACATGACAGATGGAAGTTACCTCACAGACTAATAAATTCGAAGATTGTGCTTTATAGGTATATTAATACCACTAAAAAAATCAGTTTTCTGAACTTGACATGCCTTGTGCTGTCACTCTCAACAGGAGGCTGTTTAAAAAACAATCCCTGGAGGGATGTCGGTCGAACTCCTTGTCATTTTGAGCGAAGTGAAGTCGTTTCCTGCTCTCGACTCTCCTGGTATTACTGACATGGTGGCATGACTCTGTTGTCGCTGTTTGGCTTCCAGGTTCTGTTTCCTGCAGACCTGTGGCTGCGTATTCTCCGAGCGCGCTCTGAGAGAGGTCAAGACGGAAATCTGCCACAAGGTAAGGAGGTGCGGAGCTGGCTGGCCGTTTTAACAAACGTGCAGAAATAGCCATGTAATTGTTTGCCCGTCCAGAGGTATTCCAGGAGGTGGGCGCCAGGAACAGTGGCCAAGCAGGCCAGAGATAAGAAAAGTATGCAGGGTTGTACAATCTGACTGCAGCAAGTGGACCTTTGTAAGAGCCGCTGGCTGTCTCAAGCCATAGCCGTTAAGGCACAAAACGGACTCGAGATAAAAAAACACGTTTTCCTTGGATGCGCCCGTGTCATTCAATAACTCTGAATTTTTCTGTGTGACGTCGGTGTGGCAAAATAGGTTAATATTTAACCTATGAAAATAAGTTAAGCAGGTAACTTGGGTTATGTGAAAGTATGAACTTCAGAATACTATTCTATTATTATAGATAAGCTTAAATGAAAGTTTTTTTTCTGTCTTTTGTTGCCTCAAGTGGGGAAGTTTTAAATCCCAGTGTAACACGGACACCCAATTACTTACCTTACTTGTAACATTTTCGGTGTTTATACTTTTAACATTCATACACTGATAAGTGGCACTCTTCATTTGTTTCGGACACATTGAGTAATGTATTACTTTTAATACAGACTGTTAATTAACCTATGCTTTTTTAGCAATTATATATTTTCAGGGTTTGCTAAGCATTGTTTCATCCCAGTGAGTGCTGGTGAAGTTTGTGGTAAAGTCAGCTGTTGTGTCTTATAGTTTATTAGCCCTGAAGCTCCTTTGTTGAACTCCACAGAGAGTTCTAGAATGTTACTCTAGACTTCATCTTCATGATCCCATAACTAGCAGTGATAACCGTTGGCCTGCTATGCTTTGCTATATTCTGCATAGTGCCTGTAACTTCACGTCATTGCAGTGTCTGCTCAGCACTCTGTACATTCATGCAGTCCAGTTAACTGTTCCTTTGGTACAGCCCTCTATATCCTGACAATCATGGCACATACTAATTATGGCGTAAATGTAAAATGTCTTATTTTTGGGGGGAAATTCCTCATGAATTGCCGCTGTATATTATTGTGATATACAATCACGTGTTCCACGTTTTCTTTGTCGATTTTGTGACATATTTCCCTTTAAAATGCAATTAGGTCTTCAACAGGAAGTTAAATTTATTCTTTATCCTCTGGGAATATTTTTTTTCTCGTTATTTATGTTAATCATTCTATTGTAGTTGTGATAATTGTAAACTTCATAGACATTTCCATTCTGTGGAAAAGAGTGAAGCTGCATTCAGAAATCATCATGAATAGAAATTCGACACGCACACGCAGTGGATAGTGAACTAAAGGACAGGAATGCTCTGTGGTCAGTTATCGGCATGATCTGCGAGCTGTCCGAGAGATTGGTGTGGCCACACTCACACTCACAAGTGGAAAGCTGTGGCTTTGTTTCATAATCAGCAGAGTTTTAGTGCTTTTAACTGCGAAGCACAAATCGAACAAGTCAGCGTTAAAGGTACATTGTGACAATGTGCAGCCGAGTGTGACTTTTAGATATTTTTCCAGTTAATGGTTCTAAGTTATATTTAATGAGCAGGTCCCATTGAGAATAAGATGAAAATGAGGAAGAGAGAAAATAAAAAAATAAAAAAAGGTATTTCTAATAGAATCAGAAATTCTGACAAAAAAGTGACAAAAATGCTGTATTATCTTGAAAAAACAGGTATTTCTGACCTGGCTTGTGCAGTCATGCTGTAGAAATGCCAGCTCGTTGTTTAACATTACGATCTGTACATTCAGAAAGCTGTTACTCCTTTAGATTAATTGGCAAGCTATTTGTGTTAGGTGTTATTATCATGTATGCTTAAATATTAAACAAAATCAAACCCCACCATTTCTTTAAAAATTCAGAAATTCTAAGCTCAGAATTTCTAAATCTTTTAAAGAAATGCATGCATTTATTTCCAGTCAATATTCTTTTTTCAACCAATCAATAATATTAAGTGTCTCTTTGACAGTGCAAAATGTATTTTTACACAAATACAGTGGAGCATGATTATTATGGATTCACTGTCCTCTTCTGCAAAACTGGAAAGTATTATCTTATGAACCACAAGAAACTACTCCAATAATGAGAGCTTTCACTTCTGTCAATATTTCCTTTAAGATGCTATTCGTGATTAAACAACTGTCTGGAGTATAAAATATTAAAAGCATCTGCAGAAAAATTTCCAGTAAGCGCTATGCAAAGTGAAAATCAACTAACAATGTTTCTATAAATTTAAAACGAGTCTTGAAGTCAAAAGCATATTGTATTTAGTATCAGTGCATTAAACTATTATAACAGAGAATATACAAAAATGCAGTATGCAAACGTTATTGCACCAGAAATTGAAACCTGTCTGATGTTCTTTTTTTCCTATTTCTGTAACTGCTGTACAATCATTCTCTTTCCACCCACATTAAAACATTGGATTTCAGTTGCTTGGTGTCGAGGGGCAACACTTTACTGAGTCACAACTGAAGACTTGTTAAAAAAACAGGCTTGCTGGTTGCTATGAAGTACTGGATGAGGACCATAATGGCTCCAGCTGCTGTTATAATGAAACAACACGTCCTGATACTGGCTTCAAGTGGTGAGGGTGGGGTATTTCCAGGGATTTGGTTTTGTTTAATAGATAGTGCCTGACACATATAGCTTACAAGTCAGTCTAAAGGAGTAACGGCTTCTGCATGTACAGATCATACGAAGTAAAAAAAAAAAAGATTGTGAAACCATGTCTCCAATACTTGTTTTTTTCAAGGTAAAACAGTATTTGTGTCTGTTTTTCTTAAATAAACGTCGGTGATATGATCCTCCTGAACTCCTATATACGTTCTATGATAACAAAATACTTCAAGGACATTTTACAGTGCTTTTTGAACATAAGAATGGATATAAATGAGAGTTAATAGTTCATTGGTAGAAGAATCTCATCCAGCCAATTCTGGACAACGCTTTAGATACACAAGTTCTTCCTGTTGTTGGATTTTAATGTTCTCCCACATTTGTTTCCATCTGTGTCTTCTGGGACCTGTTTTATTGCCCATTCTGAAGAAGTCAGTTGAGTTGACTGGATCAGGGCCCTTGGAGATTTTAAATATTCGTATCTTGGGCTGCGGTTTTCAGATAAAACAGGAGCTCCACAATATGCTCAGACGCAGTGACCTGGATCCCACAAACAAAATGCTGCCAAGTTCTCGCTGATGCAGCTTGGGAACCCACTGCATCTCATTAGGTGTAACATGGATACCATGCAAAACTCTGAAAGTGCAATAAAAACATCGCCCTCTTGGTTCGCCTCTCACAGGAACCTGATTTCCTCAACAAAGTGTGTGTTCACAGTCCCATGCTTTCAAAGTGCTTGTGCAGTGACACATGAATTGCCAGCTGTTGTGATTTTTAACAAGGAGCTGGTGGAATATTTGATTCAGAGCTTATGCAAGACCATTTCAGTAAGGTCTTTTCCATCCTCTGTTGTTCCAGGGTGCACTTGCCTGCCTTGCTAAACAGTCATTTTATGCCTTTTCTTCCGCTACTGTAGATCACTAAATACGACTTTGTAATTGTAAGAAATGAGGCGGTGCTGTTTTCCTTGGTGTACTGAAAAGGCCTGAATTTGGCAGAGCAACTCAAATGGGTCTAAAATGTCGGTGAGGCACTTTTTGTCAACGTTTGTTATTTTAATACCTTACTTGTTTGCCTTTGAAACACGTTCTGCTGCTTTTTCATAGCAGAGACTGTGATGACTAACCAAATCAGCGTGGATACTGTACTTGTTTGTATAACTGGATCTTGTGCTTTAACATTACACTGATAAAGCACGCAGATTTGAAGTGATAGTCGACCTTGTCTGGGCTTAGCTGTCTCTTCTGAATGTAGATTTCTATGTATGTATGCAAGAGTAGATTAGATCCAGCTTTTATCTCCCAGTACCTTTATAAAAGCTCTTTTTCCTTGAAGTGCTAGTTATTGTGCAGGCTTGCATGTGAAAAATGTGGCCTAATTCCACTGCCATGGGAAATGTTCATCTGAAGTCCGAAGGGAAAAGCTATGAGATTTTTTTAGCTTTTTTAGCTTTTCTTTTTTTTTTCTCAGCATTCAGTCCTTAGTACTTTGTTTTAAGCATTTGTGACCTCAAGTTTACCAAAGTCGTTCTCCACAGCCTGAGGGGGAGGAATGTTTGACTTTTTTTTTTTATTGAAATGGCACTAATGGTGATGATTACAGTAACTTCCCAGGAAATATTGTAGGAGAAGAAAACCCACTTTTTTACTTAAAATTGGAAATGTCTTTTCCAAATGTATTCAGCCACTTTAAAAGAAAGCTCTTTTTCTGGGGGAGTGCTGTAATTGAATCGCTTTCCATTGCATTAGTAATCAATCCAACGTAGCTCTATTTACTAAGTGTACAAGTAAAAGATACTTTGGCCTTTTTTGTTAATTTGCAAACTTCCACACATGTTTAAGCATTTTGTAAATCTGTTTGTGCTCTTGGACATAAATTCTGGCTTAACTTTTCTAAAGTGTTTTTAGATTAGTTTTTACTCCCCCGTTCTTTCAACATAGTCTAAAGTAACTGTGCTGTGTGGGGTTAGCAGTTAACTAAAGCTGTGGCTCAGTAGAAAGTTAATGATCTGCTATTTAGTGGGACAGGGGTGTGGATCCTCAGTCGGCCCACTGCGGGATTCCTCATGTTGGCATGTCCCTTATCACATCATGGCTTGAGCACATGTGGGTTGTCATGGTGGTTGCTTGAATAAAGCGGTACTGTAAATGGGCCCTGCTGCACGGCTGAACAGCTGTAGTATCTGGGAGAAAGGAGGTGCAGCAGGCAGAAAATGACAGTGGGCTCCACTCTGGTGGGTTCACAGTAATCTGACCTTGGAACAGAACCAGTGTGATGAGTTTGGAATGGCTGGCTTCAGCTGTCTTCCTCTGCTCCCTGCCTGAATGAGTGCGTATGAGTGTGTAACGGTTTCCAGTCAGCAGTGAAACCCTCTGCAGTGTTAAAAAGGGGACTGTACCCAAGGGGCCTGAACCTAGGATTCGTACTAGGATAGGAGTCGTATTGCGTGTTACATTTAAATAAACATTTGGAGGAATATAACTGTCCACTGACTCTTTAACAGGGTATTTTTAGAAGGGATGTTTGTGAAATTTATGGTTTGTCGTCTTACTTGTCAAACAAATACTGTTAAGACGATATGTATGCATTTCTCTTCGTTGCTTCACTTACCTATGAATGTGAAATTGTCATTAATGCCCAACATTTTTTTATATTTCACCCATGATCCCCTTTCAGTCTCCGTGGTTATCCTATTATTTTCACACAATGGGAATGTGTTCAAGAGCCCGTTGGGTTGCCAGTGGCCCCCTGAGGTTGCTTCCTGTGAGTGTGTGTTGCTCTGTACGAGCCGGCTTCTTCGGAAATATCATTCCGGGAAGCCGAGGGACAGACTTCCCAGCTCCAGCCCCTGTGGATCCACCCTGGTTGTCCTGGTTCTGTGGCTCTGTGGACTGGGCCAGTCTGATTCAGTGGCAGGAACCTCCCTTGTCCACCCCTGGCGCAACTGTGTTTGCATGTTGCTAAGCAGAGCCACGTCAGTGAGCGAGCCTCAGTACTGGGAGGCGAAGAGACGGAAGGTTTCTGCTGCAGAGCTCTTGCTAAGCTGTCACTTGGCATATTTATTCCCCAGGTAAGGTAGAACTGATTCGGTCAGCACAGCAATGAGCATAAAGGCACTGTCTCAGATCTTGCAGCAGGTTAAATACAAACTGATTTACAGACACTGAGTTCAGTGACCATCTGTTGTCTTCAAATTCAGAGCATCAGGTTGCAGGGATGCTATTTTCTGTTTGTACTGTACCTTGAAAATGTACTTTTTTCTTTTTTAAAGGGAGGGATTCATACAGTGCCTTGATTTAAGACTTGCAGTCATGACGCTTTTGAATAGCCATTAATATTTATCACACAACCTACTGCATACATTCAAAACAAAAAAAACAACAGAAAAAAGCAACTAGATAGAAAGAAAGAAAAATGGAGACGTTTTTTCATAAGAATTCAGAATATTTGCTGTGGCCATCCTAAATTAATTTAGTGACACAAAATCACCTTAAAGAGCCACACAATTGTGCGGTAGTAGTGGTTCACCTGTTTTCAGAATAAATGCTCAAATGTCTGTGAAGTCCCTTGGTGAGGTGTATTTCAAGCAAGGATTCAACCAAACACACCAGGGGTGTTTCAGAACAACCTGGGGATAGAGCTGTATAAAGGCACAGATCAAAGGGGTAAATGAACATAAACTTTTCAAAGCCCCTAATGTCTCTTTCAGCAAATTTAAGTACAACTGTGAAATTGAATCCCTTTCTTAACTTGCAGCATGAAAGTGAGTTGAAGTAACTTTTATTTAACTGTGTAATTAATAAGAGTGCAATTCCAGATTGCTACTTTAAAGTTACATTGTTGAGTTGGTATCCATGGTTCTGCTGGTCACGTACTTGCATTGGCTAGCAAGATCTTGCTGGTATTCCCGTAGCTAGTAGGAACGTGTTTTGGCAAAACATTTCTTACAGGTAGATCGATGAGTAAAATGTAAAATAATCGTGATATTTACAACAACATCGCAAGTCCTTTCAAGTGCAAACTTTATTCCAAGCTCTTTATTTTTGCTCTCATTGAGTACTGCATGGTTTTTACATCTGGAAAAAACATTGCTATGAAGTAAAGCTGCGTTGAATGTACAGAAGATCAGTTTTGATGGAAAGGCTGGACATTTGGACAACGGGCTGAAAAAGTGGTGCCAATAGAAGCTGTGATTGTTCTTTTGGTGACTTAAGTTCCGCTTGTTCTGTATAGTCAGCAGTGCAAGTGTCCCAGTGCCCCGGTCAGCTAGGAGCACAGCCCCAGCTCGACTTGACAGACCTGGACCGTAGCGCGCAGGTCTGTGACCTGAGCGACTGGCATTACTGGCTGAGACACATGGGAGCCCCTTAAAGTATTTTTCAGTGTCTGTCTGTGCACAGTAACTGAGAACATGAAATAAACCTGAGAAACCAAAATAATAATAATAAACACAGCACGTTTTCTAAAACATCATCCGGACAAAACCTGAAAGGTCACTGTTACAATCCTGCAAAGGACAAAGCCCAGTTCTGCAATGTGACATTGCTGAAGGTGTGCTCCCCCTCCTCACAGTTTCCAGTGTGCGCCAGCATAGTCATGAAATTGTTTCTAATGCCCGTTTTCAGTAGGATAAAATTCTCAGACATTCAGGTGCGTTTGAGACCCTGTGTTTTTTGCAGTGCAGTTCTGAATGAGGTCTGGAGCCCAGGGTTGACTTCAGTGTGTGGCGCTAGAGAGGTGTGGTGTTCGGCTGCATTACAGCCTGGTGACATTTGACCCATTTCTGCAGATAGCCTTTTATAAAAAAGTTTATCTTGATGTTTCCACTAGCTAACGTTAGGGCAGTTTGATTTTGGTTTCTGCCATCGATGCTCAGCATGTGTTGAAGTGCATCCACACGGCTTTTCAGTCTTGCTACCCCAGCAAAGGGTTCTTCTTGGCTCTTTTCCTTTGTCTATCGTTGAAAAATGGGCCACGAATCAAGAGCTCTGGAGCGTCAACCCGGCACCCCTCATGGTCGTGCGTTGTGCAGAGAGAGTTTTTGACAGCAAAGAGTCAGAGAACAGCGAATCCTCCTCAGACAGCAACGGAACAGAGAGACTCCATTTTACGGGCTGTTGGACATGTTGAGAGGCTTTGTGTGGTTATGCTCTTTCACAAGCAGCCAGGCAGGATCGATGGGCACCTTCGCCTGCTGCAGGACTTTCTTGCGGTGCCACAGCTCCAAGCACTCCACTGCCTGGGGGTAGGTGCTCAGCTCAAACTTGTTCGCGAACATGCTGTTCCTGCTGATGATCCACTGCAGGTCCTCTGTCCCGTAGATGCAGATGTCGCGCACGTAGTGGCCTGAGACAGAGTAAAGATGGTGAACTGCCAGCCTGTGTTCACATTGTGTTGTGAACGGATTCTTTTAAAAGATTATTCATTGGACAAACATGTTGCTTTATTTAGACCCCTTGTATAGATTTCAGTGTTAGAGCTAGCAAATGGTTTGTGGCGGATATCATTGCTTAACAAGTGACTCAGGCTGCCTGTCTTCACTCCCCCTTTAGCAGTGGTGTTTTTGCAGTGTAATTCACTGCAGAGTATCTGCCTCACGTGTAACAGTGCACATAAACCCTGTTGCAATGAAATGCTGTCATAAATGATGCAGCTAGTGGCATTTTCTGAGAGGGAAGATGGAAGTCACTTTGCTTTGCTATGATTGTATATTCCTGTGACACCTGTTTTTAATATTTGTTCCTGTGTGGATGGGGGCACCTGAGTTTCAGTCCTGTTTTTGCATGTGCAGACAGTGAGGCAAGGGCTGTGGTGATTTAGGTCCTGCACCTGCTGAAGCTGACTGACAAGGAGGAAATTGAGAGGGAATGAGCCAGATTGCAAATACAGCTGTAATTTCAGGATTGGAGGAAATGGGATACAGCACTTGGCTTGCACAAACATAGGAACAATAGTCCCCAGTTAAGTGCTCCATGTTGCTCATAAGCTCTCATAATTGGATTTTGCCCTGTCTTTAAAGCTCAAACATTGACATTATTTCTCCTCCAAGGCCTGGTTATTTTATTTAATTTTAATCAAATTTGCAGAGTTGCTCTCCTCCCGGTCTCTTGTGTATTACTCATAGCTGCATCCCTTCTCCTGAGTCTGTTACGCTTATGTGCCCTTTTTCATACATCTTTTATAAAACAGGAGGTAACATGGTAACATGCAAGGAGACCAATGAACATATAAAACCATGATATTTCAAAAATAAATAATATCAAAGGTGTTATTCCCTCTTCTTCTAGGAGTACTGTTTACCTTATGAAATGCCCATGTGTTTTAAGTTATCTGGGGGAAAAATGCATTTTAGATTTGTTTGCATATTTTAATTGTGAACGTAATGGGATTTAAAAGTATCGGTGTGACTTATGAATATATGAGATGTGATTCTGCAATTTATATAGTTGTAAGTCTGTACTCTAAGTTGTAAGTAAATTCATTTGTTAATACTGTGTATATTGGGATTGATGAGGGAATTAGAAAACAGATTTGTATTGGTTTGTAATCGACTGTGATTGTTGTACCGGGTGAAGACCTCTGTGCACGTAATTGTGACACCCTGAAGAAGGTGCATCTGTACCAAACTGTTCGATTTCATCGTCTTGTCGTTGGCTTCGTCAGAAACTGTGGTGGTGGCGGAAAAGCTGGATAACTCTTGTTAAGGATGGGAGGGTGGACTCGTGGCAGCATCTGTGTCAATCCTGCAGTGGCAGGGAGGAGTGGAGGCCTCACCGGTGTTTACCTTTGCAGCCGTCGTGGGATGTGCCCGCTTGGTCTCTCCATTTAATCGCTCGAATATCCCCCTCCCAGCCTCCGTTCGGGTGGCTCCCTGGAGCCTCTGGAAGAACAGGACAGAGACAGTTAAAAAAACAAGCCGCCACAGAGGCAGGAAGCATTTATTGCTCACTGGTGGCAGCTATAATGTTATGCAACACTGGAGGGATCAAAAAGAACAGGTGGGTAGCTCCTGAACAAAGAGTTCTAATCGGGTGCAGCTGATTATATAACTAGGCTGTCTCTTTCCTGACCTTTGCCTTTGCTTTATTATGTGACATTAAGGTAAGTGAAAAAAGGAATTTGTGAGTCAACGTCTTCGAAGTTTGGAAATGAGGAATTGAGAGGTTAATAAGCTACCATTTCTTGCCCGACAAACATTGAGTATCCTCCCGAGTTTTAGTGCAGAGAGTAAAGAAAATAAGGTTAAGTGTGGACACTTGTGGACACATGGGTTGGAACACCGTGTGCTGACAAGACTTGAACGTTTCAATCGCAGTGCGGTCCTTCAGTTATTTTTCCGAACCAGAAAAGGCCAGCAGTCTTTTCTAGACAAGCATCTGCTGTTTTAAGTAGTAAACGAATTGGCGTGCCCTCCTCTTCCTGTCACGCTGCTTTGAGTTACAAAGTTAGCCTATCTGTTTTCAGTGCCACAAATGTGCATTTCCTATGTATGTGCTGTGCAGGAAGAGATCATTCTACAGCACTCATAGTCTTTATGTTCTTCTGTAGTAGTAGAGCATGTTAAATATTGCAGTACGTCTTGTGGCTAAAAATAGGAGGTTCAAGGTTTTTAGTTGGTTTAACGACTTTGGGGGTGAAAACTAACAATTAGAATAACCAAATTAACGTTCGTCAACCGTTGAGCGTTGCTGCCGTTATAGGAGCGTTGCTGCTATGAGTTTGCCAAACAGCGGCACTTGCCAGCCAGGCTGAGCTGTTTGTTTCTCACTCCACAGCGGAAGGTTGGGTAATAGTTTCCTTCGTTTGCACCTCATGTTCTCCACAGTCGCCATTGAAGAAGCTCTTGGCTTCCAGGCTTTATGCACAGGGTGCTTATTTCAGTTAGTCAAGCTGTTCACAACAAGTGCGTTGTGAAAATCGCACGTCGGGCAGCAAGATACAGCACACAAAGAGAGAGGAGCAAGCCACTGTAGACAACGGCAGTACACCCTAAAGGCCTTTGTGTTGGCTTGGCGTGGCCAAAAAGTGCCCTCTTCACAGCTCGCGTGCAGGGAATCACAGCTGCATGAAGCTGGTCGCCGTTCGCTCGCTGTCCACGGGATTGTGTGTTTCCACATTTCATTGCTCCACGTGGCACAGCTGGCTCTTGTTTCTTTCTTTATTTTTTTTAGAATGAGCACGCTGACTCGTAGGCAACATTTGAATTTGCTCGAACTGTCGCCGAAGTTCACGGGACCGCTGGGCACGGAACGTTTTCTTTGAAAATAAAGCCGCAGACCGCTCTTACCTGGCAGGTGGTTAAGCGTCACCCAGTAGTGCTCGTCGGGGCTGTAGGTGTCTTTCGACCACTCCAGCAGGTCCTTGGCGATTTGGCTGTGCAGCACAAACTCCACGAACGGCCTGGTGAGGGAGTAGTAAGCCGTCCCGAAGTAGATTTCCAGGTTATGTGGCGGCGGCTCCTTCCTCTCCCTCAGCTGCACCACGTAAGAGCCCTTGATCTCCCTGTGCTTCAGCTGTGTGCGCTGCCGAATGCTGGGCGGCTGCTTGACTCCCGGGGTCATGTTCTTGTCTCTCCATTCCTTGCTCCGCAAGTAGCGCACCAGCTCCCAGTTGCTCTGGGTGGGGAAGTCCTGGCCGCAGAGGTTGGCGACTCTCTTCCAGGGGACGGGGGACTTCAGCAGGTCCCTCATGCAGTGGATGTCGGCCTGCAGCCTGGAGAACCCCCCGTAGGTCACGTCCTCGGTCGCGGATGCCAGGAAGACGTTGGGGAAGCAGCGGCCCAGGCGTGCGACGGCGGCCTTGTAGTCCGGCGGCGACTTCCTGTCGACGTGAATGCAGTACACGTTCTGTGGGGCATAGATGGCCTTGAGCAGCCGCAGGAACATCTCCAGGTCCTTGTGGATGGTGAGGATGAAGGCCAGCGGGAACTCCTCTTCCTCCGGGCTCAGGGGAGAGGTGATGAAGTGAAAGTCTTCTGCAAGGCGGGAGCAGTTCAGCTCCCCTTTCAGAAAGGAGGCCTCTGCCTCGCTGTATTCCAGACACTGCTTCTGGTGCCATTCCGCCTCCTCTGGGCCGGCCAAGGCGAAGGAACAGGTCCGCGCCTGGAGCTTGCACCTCCTGGCTTCCACAGGAACCTGCTGCTGCCCCCTGCGGAAGCTGGACACCTTCACGTAAATGGCAGCGCAGACCAGAATGCAAATTCCCAGGCAGACCAGGAAACTCCGCTTGGTGCTGTGAAGCTGGAGCATAATATTCTCCCACCAGTGACGCGCTTGCTCAGCCTGGCGGTACAAAGCGGATAAGTCTGTTTAGTATCAGGGCAGCAAATATTTTATCAAACGAGGATGGTAATTCGTACACTTAGGACAGTTCTCAAAGCTAGGCACACAGGGCTAGCGTTTCTGCAATTTTTTTCCTTGCATGTCCTTTTTATCGTCTGTGACAATGCAGATTCGGTTTGTTCTCAAGGTGTGTTGATTGGTACGTTTGTCCTTTGCCATTGTAGCTCCAGTTTTGATGTTTTTGATTGTTTGGCTCAGTACAGGGTTAACTCAAAACCTTAAGCCGCCTACCAGTTGCAGACTTGAAACCTGACACACAGTGGTGACTCTCCAGTAGGGAAATGAAAAGCTGCCATCAGGTGTCCGGCGTTTGTGATTGGCTACAGGGACACAGCTTTAATTAAATCCAGTTTCCAATCTTAATCTTTTGGCAGCTTGGTTGCGCAGTGCATTCTGAGGTACCCAAAGTGAGAATTAATGAAAAGCTCACTTTTGAATGGAAAGGATGTTGATAATGATCTATGCCAAGATAAAGCCGGCAAAGGTCACGACTGAGTTGAAAACCCGCAAGGCTTATCATTTTGCAACTTGCAGGCGGTGTACACCGAGCAAGCCTGTAGTAGTGGTGACAGAACAGATTCCACCCCGATATCCTTCTGGTTTTAACGACAGGAAGTTGTGCGTTACACTTGCTGCAAGTTTTGATTTTGCAGAACTGCTCCACAGACGAGTCACAGCTGTCTAGTATATGATGCTGGCATGTTCTTCCCACTGCTACTGGAGAGCTGGGCAGCTTGACGCAGGAATTACACTTGGAGCATACACCAGAGTCACTTCAGCCTCCTCTCCTGGTTTAGTTAATAGCATCCCAGAGGAAAGCACATTCATCTGGACCCTGAAGGTCTCCGAAACCCTGGGAGGGGGGTGTTTAATATTAAAAAAAGCACCTCCTAAGTTTTAATTAAATCCCTGTAGTGCAGGCAGTGTAAATATCAAGGAATGCCTTGAGTTTTGCAGTTGGAATAACATGAGCATCAAGAGAACGATCTCCGCAGCAACCTAATTGTTTGTTTACTTGTTTGTTTAATCCGAGTGTTAAAACTCCCGTTAGATTAAGCGGGAATTTTGTTGGATGCAGTTTTCCATATGAAGAGAATGGTAGTCTTGACAGCTGAAGATTTTTAACTTGAGTTTTATTATATTAATTATCTTAGAGCACCGTATTTGTCTTGCAGTCATTTATACAGTTGTGATACTTCATTGTGGATTTGTGTTGTAAACAACCTAGGATAAAGGTCCCATCTTTTGTATTGCTTCCACTGTCTAGAGGCTGAAAGTAATGTGTCGGCATAAATAATTAAATCTCTTTCATATGCAGTGTCTTCAAGCTGAGAGTTGTCCATTTATGTTCATACTTAGGATTCCACGAATGCACTGCACATCTACCTTAAATGCCATTTACCAGCTGTTGAATTCCATCATATCTTTTTATATTTCCTTTGCAGTAATATCTGCAAATCTGACCGTCTTTAAAACTAGACTTACTAACTTAAAGGATTTCGGGGAACTTGCCTTATCAGTAAACTTGCAACACATCCTTTCTGAGTTCTTAGAAGGAAGAGGCAAGGCGGCGGAAACAGCGGTAACTGGGCCGGTCCTCGGTCAGCTGTGTCACATCAATGAAAGGCACCAAAAGTATTGTTTCGGAGAAAGGAAGGGTGACACCTCTGTAAACCTTCTCCCCCACTGTTGTCACACCTCAGATGTTTCCATCAAATACTGCCACGGTATTTGGTGAGCATGGACGGTTGAGTGCAGTGAGCTCAGCCTCACCCTGTGATAAGACACAGACCACACCCTGGGAGTGTTTTTACATGGGGGTTTTCTCTTCCAACGGACAGTAACGCCAATATTTCATGCTTCTGCGCTAGAGTGTATAGTTAATGGCTGTTCTTGTCTATGAATTGTTTCCTGACAAATTTTTTGTTGCTTGCACTAGATATCCGTGCATAGTTTTTGTCCCGAGTTAAAATAAAAAAAAATGCCCTGCTGGTCAGACTCTTGTGATTCATTTACTAGTGAGGAGTCTGGTATGCTGGTATGCAAGGTATGCTTTGCAATTTTAATCTTTATATCTTATTCCTGTTTTTTACATTTCTGTGACCTATTTTTTAATAAAATGTTCCAAGAGTGGCCTCCTGCTTAACTCTTTTGGTCTTTAAGTTAATTTTTGTCTAAGCCAATCAGAATAAACCTTTCAGTGTAAATGGGTTTTTACTTCTGTTTTAAGGAATAACACCTGTATAGTCCTTTATTAAGCTGTTTTTGTGTTTTCACTTCAGTAGCAGTTTCTTTCCCCTTTTAGTTTTATGTAGATCTGTGAGGTATTAATGATAACGTTTTTTTAATTATTTGAAGTACTTAAAAGTAAATAATACTATATGAGAACAGTGATCTCCAATAAGACTAAAACATATTTGAAGCAGGCATAAACCTATTTATTGTATAATCAATTTGTGTATTGAAAGAAAGAGCCTTTTTATATTTGACTTTTAAAGAGTTGTTCTGCTTGAATTGTTTTTTAGCAGGAGGTTGTTGGGGTGAGATCCGGTTAAGGCTTTGATTAACTTCTCACACTCAGTGCTTGGAAACTAGAGTCATTCTTAGTATGACTTGCACTACAGTGTTTAACTTATTAATCCGCACACAAATAGGCTTAACTGGTGTCTTTTTAAAAAAGTGTGCATGAAGTGCTCAGCAAATATTGAGAATGGGTTGGTCTCAAAATGTATTGCTCAGTCATGTACTTTGTTACTGGTATTGATCACTAAACTATACACAGCAACTATTATATTAGTTGCTGATATAAATCAGCTAAAAGTAAGATTAGTTGATTTTAAATCATACCATCATGTTTCTTGCAGCATGTTTTCACTGTCTGTGCACCACATGTTGAGTACAGTACTATCCTGTATCCTCTTGAAGTTACTGGTCTTAACTGAGCTGGAATAAGCCTGGTCTTAAAACAGAAGTCATATTTATTTACCTTTTCCTCTGCCTCACTGTATATGCTTGTATACAATAGTTGCTGAATTGCTGGAGACCTGTGAGAGATTAAGAAAGCATAATGGATATGCGAGTTAAGTTCTTGCCGTGTTTTTTTATGCAATCATCCAAGATCTGACCTTGGATTTAGTGTAAACCAAGGAAACAAGCGAACAGCTTTCAGTCTTCCTCTTGCGGTGGTCGTGTTTAAGAATAGAGACGCAGCGACAGCGCGGTAATGCTTCTTGCTGGTTTCACAGCGTCAGCTGTGTGTGGCAGGGACACTGTCATTAAAAATCTGTAGCCCTGAAGTGGTGCTCAAACCCTGTTCGAAAGGCTTTCCCTGTGCCTGACCATGAGTAGTAGCTCTTAATAAAGACTCCTTCACATTTCCGTGGGTTCTAACTAAGCTGAAAGTCCGGAGTAGACTTTTCCTGGGTTATGGCTTATTTGGATAGTTACATCTTGCATCATCTCTTTGCACTTCTCTTTTCGTCAAGACTTGCAATCCACAAAGACCCCTTTTAAAGAAAATCTAAAGTCACGCTTGAGTCAGGCCGAAAAGGAAGGGGCCGATTGGAAACGGCGTGCGGCAAAGGGAGCAGCATTTGGTAAGTGCCTCACCTGAAGAGAGAGCCCGTCCAGCTGCCGAGGGGTCAGTCGGACTTGCAGAGGTGCTGGAGCCGCGCCGGCATGATCCGCTCTTACTCCCGGGAGGCTGGCGAGCGTGACCTTGCGGTATCCTCTGGTTCTCCGGGTCTCTCCTCCGTGCTGGGAGAGGGAGATCTTCCGCCAGCCCTGCACTGCCGTATCTGCATGTGTGCTGCAGTAGCGGCTGGCTCCCAGGAGTCTGAAGCGGAGCCTGGAAACGGGCTGTTTTTCTCCATTTGTGGTGAGCAGTTCTCTCCGAATCTCCTCCCCTCCTCCCGCCCTTCCTCCTGCCCTCCCTCTCTCACTCCTTTACGCTTGCTGACTGGCTCCCTCTCCTGTCTCCATCTCTTTTATCATAAACTCTCTCATCTCTGCCTTGAAAACGTTTTCGCTCTCAGGTGGTGACCTGGGCTGCAGTAGTTCTTGCTAGCAGCTGTGAGTTTTGCTAAGGAAAAAGGAGAGGAAGTGCTCTGCAGAAAGAGGTGTGGGACTGTGCTGTGTTTGCCAGCAGGTCAGCTGCTGTGTTTGAAGTCCTGCTGTTGCTCAGTGTGTTGTTCATGCGTACAGAGGTCACATTGAGCTGGCAGGGGAATATGAGAAGGGCCCCTGGTGGTTATTTTGTGATTGTTGTTTTATTTTTGCGCTGTAGTTGTGTCATTTAACTCTTTAATTGGCTTCAACAACAACAAACGGATGACGAAAGAAACTATTCAGAGACTTGTTTAGTTTGTGACAGTGAGAAGTGAACTGATCCTTTGATGTTGAACATGATTTAATGTTGCGCCGTTAAAAGCAATTATGTCAAAGTGCTTTTACAATATGTGATATCGCTATAACATTAAAATTTCCCAGGCTTGTGCGTGTCCTGCTCAGGTTTTAACTGCTGAATTCTGGATGAATTGTATATTTAGAGACTCCTGCAAAGAAGGTGTTGAAATAATCATTCCTTTTCAAAACAAACACCTGAACCAGTTTTTCCACTGCAGACAAAGACAGCATTGACCTGGTACTGTCGAAAAATGAGGCGTTTAAGAAAATTCTGAATATGGATTGGTCAAAAGTCAATGCTAAAATAAAAATACTAAATTTTGCATTTTGGATCAAAGCTCAAACATGGTGTCATAACAGTTAAATACAATAGTATTTGGAGTGGCATCATCTAAACTATTAAACCAGTGTACTCAATCACGGAGTACTGTAAGGGCTACCTCCAAGTCAGTATTTGCATGCACCTAGATTTGAGTAGCATCTGCCAGAAATGCGAATACAGGGCGTGTAATTTTAGTATTGGACCAGGTGGAAAAATGGAAATGCAAAACAGGCCTGTGGGACGCCAGATGTACCTACCTACCCAATCTTGGAAGGAAAATGCCGACCTTCAGCAAGAGAAGATTTTAAGGGAAGTACGAGAGACTCTTCAGAATCAACAGTCAGCACGTACCAGAAGATGCAACTGGAAATGGTGTAGTACATTAAGAACAGGAGCCACCTACTCAGCCCTGTTACTGAAGCTGATACCCTGGCTTCTTTCAAGGCACCACTGGATGAGGTCCCAAGATCAGCTTACTACTCGCTACCAGACACGCTAAATGGGACCTACAGTATGGCCTCCTCTCATCTGTCACCTCTCTTATAAACTCCTGGGTCCTGCCGATGAATAGAATGTCATGGAGTACAGTAGTGAGCACAGTGCTGAGATGTAAGTGAACAAAGAGAGAGCATGCATCTGAACCAATATATACAGTATTAGTAAGCACAGATTTTAATTCACTGGCAGTGAAGTGATTTAGACACTCTCATGGGTGCTTGTGAGCACAGTGAGCCTACTTCAGATATTCAGCTAATGTTAGTAGTCAGCTCTGGTCCTGCCTCTGGACTTAATTTCCCACAAACAGTGCCACACGTCTTGCTAGCAGTTAACTCATATTTATGTATTATTTTATTTGGTCCATCGCCCCCTTTTTTTATTTTGAAGTAGCTTGTACCCTCGGGAAAGGCTGGAGTGCTCTTTCAGATGATCCCTTCCGATCTGTTCCTTGTTAATGCCTTGTAACTCCTCACAGCCTTTGTTCCAGAGTTCTAGAGCTCCAGCCCTGGACTCCTGCTGTATGCAGCCGTTTACTGTGGTTGTAAAACTTCCCTCGAGCAGGCAAGTGGTGTGAAAAATCGTAGATACTTGTGAGCAGCTGACTGGATCAGAAAGTGAGGGCTGGCAGGGAGAGCCTGCAGAGACACCCATCCTGAGCCCTTCAGATAATGGTTTGTGTTTTTTTTTCCCCCATTAGCCTTTCGCTTGGTGCTCTCATGGTGCAGTAAGGAGTGTCCATCAAGTGGTCAGGCATTTTATTTTTTTTAAAAAAGATGGATTGCTTTCATAGTAACTTTGGGAGAAGACAGAGTAATGCGCAGTAATGCTCTAATAATAGAGCACAAAGAAATGCTGAGAAAAGAAGAAAGACACATTCCCATCTGTTTACAACCTTTTTAGGCAAAGCAGGGCTCTGGCCTATTTTTGAGGCTGGTCTTGAGTAACCTGGAACATGAGTGAGAGGCAGATTCTGGGAATTTTCACAGTATAAACATGTCACTGAAGCTTTAAACATTTTCTGCAGTTGTTTAATCCATTTTGTGGACCACTGTACACTGTTGTGTTGTTGTGTTCTTTACAAAAAAGAATGTAGAACAAAGCATTAGTTATAGATTAGTATGATAATGACAATGAAGTATGCATTGTTTATTCAATTAATAACTATTTTCACAACACAGCTGGGGTTGAACTCTGAACCTGTAACAGGAGAAAGACTCTGGCCCATTGGAGCTTGTTTTGTGTTACTGTAAGGAGGAAAAAGAGACCATCTCTGGAGCAGCTACGATCTGCAAGGTTCTTCTGTAGAAGTGCATAAAGGTTTATACTGTATATAGGAAAAAGTAAAGGTTCTTTCCATGCTGAAAAGAAAACCAGTGTTTTGGCTGTGGAGCCTTCTTTGGATGTGGAATATATATATATACTGTATATATTCCTGTAACAGGTGTGTGTGCATATTAATTCAGGAGGTAGCAGTCAACTTGAGAAAAGATCGGTAGCAAAGAAAAATGTGATTTTCAGGTAAGAAGAAGCAATTTGTCATTTTTTTTCCATGTCTGTTTAAATGATGCGCAGTTCCAGGAATATCTTGTCCAATGCGCAGTTTATGTAGTGGATTTTGATCCTATATTCAATAATTATTTTATAGTTCCTTTTTTTTCTAAGGATGCTATATGAGCACGTATCTAAGTGCTTGAATGAGTGCATTACTGTGATGGACTCTTAACAGAACAATCTGTCAGGCAGCTGTCTAAAGTGCTGGATTATCTTGAAAGTGCCCATTAGCCTGTTGGGAAACATTTCCCAGATATGATTACAGCCCCCATGAACATTGCCACTTTTGCTCTGAAAACCTGAGGGGGGGGAGCAGGAGAGAAATCATGTAGGATATGTTTTGCAAACTGCAAAACGGGCAGTGCCACTCTGTAGCCCTGCAGGACTAGCACAACACTGGTGAGTTTGCAGTGTGACAGGTCTGTTAAAACGGAGGATCAGTGAATTTTTAGAATTTAAGAAAATGCAACGAGTCACAGAAAGGAGGTGGATACTCAGCCTTTGTTTTCCATTGGCCTGCATGCTAACTAGTCCGAGACTCAGCTAGATGTTTCTTGAAGGATTGCAGGCAATGAGCTGAAGAACAGTTATGAGCCACATCCCAAGGAGGCAGTGTGGCTCCTTTAGCTTTTTCCATTTGCAAACCACTAATTATCCAAGGGCTTCATCTAACCCTTTCTGGGAAGATGTCAGGATACTGTCTTTAACCACCTGCCTGGGAAGCTTGTTCCATTCTTGCAGCTCAAGCTCTGCTCTGGGATTTTTGTGCAGTGTTGGGTGTGACTTGTCTTTAAGCCAGAAAGTTGTTCTGGTTTCTGGTCTTTAAACGGGCAGTGCAAAATAGAACAGAATGTTGGAAATTAGGTCTTCGGTGCACAGAAAGAACACCAGTGAACCTCAGGTGGCTCTGATGCTGCCAGTCTTTGTCTTTTATTGTTGATCTAGTGTGTTTTTTACGTTGTTGCCTGTGCTTGCTTTGATGATGGGGGGTCAGCTAAGAAACCACGTGAAGAGACTGCTCTCTTCATTCCGCTACCTAACATTTGGTGCAGTCACAAATGTTCAAACATAATTTTGGCAGTGCCATTCAAAATAGGTACCTTCTGGTGCCAGCCAAAGAGCACGTGGGCAGAATATACCCATTGGGAGGGCTTTTCTTTTGTGCTTTTTGTAGCAAATGAACATCGAAGGAAGAGCCATCACATCCCCTTCTACAATTCTTGATTCTGTTTTTGTGTCTGTGTGTTACTCAGGGCACATGCAGATCAACTGCGCAGAAGAGTAACAAAATACATTTCTGTGCATTATGCATTTGACCTCAATATTTAGTTGTTTCATGCAGTGTTTCTTTGATAAATGCCCTGATGTATTTTAAGAAACACTTATGGTGTCTTTTGTCACAGAAGTGGTCATGACTGTTTATCTACAATATCCTGCAGTGGGAGACATGGCCTGCAAATAACAGGGATTGAATATTCTGGATACCGAGTAACTTAACAAACGTGGGTCTCTGTGATCTCATTATCTCTTAAAATAGTTCATAGCACATCTGCCCCCTAGTGTTTGTCTCCTGCTCCATTATCCCATTAAACTGATAAGATTCAAGTCTAATCTGCCTGCCTTGTTCATTTAAGCACGTGTTTGGGTCCTGATTATATAGCCTGGTCTTCAAAGTGGTTGCAGACAAAAGTGTCCCCTTTCCTCTTAAGCAGGGGTTCGTGAACTGCAGGGCCGGTACTGCAGGGGGTTTGTGAGATTGTGTTGGAAACGTCAGTCAAATGAAATAGTCCTATTAATAAATAACAGTGTCATAATAAGAATAAGAAAAACAACATAAATTGATAAATAATAAAATAAATAAATTGATATTTTACAAAGTGAAAAGAAGCATGTTAAGAGGGTTGCTGTAGCGTTTATTGAAAAGTTTGATTTAGTTAAAATCTCAAGGGGGTACTTGAGGCAAATAATTTAGGTTGAAGGGGTTCAGCTAACAAAAAAAAAGGTTGGGAACCCCTGCTCTAAAGCATTATTCTTTTATTTTATGGTTTGCTAAATATTTAGTTACTGTATATAGTAAACTGTATGATGTACTGGCAATAACTTATCAAGCTCTGATCCATCTTAGTTGGGTTCTACTGTAAGCAGATTTACAAAGCCTGTGGAGCTGGAGAAATAAGATCAGTCTTTCACTGTCCGTACTTTTGTTGAGTTAATCAGACTCTGTATTACTATTCACAATGAATTTGAGCAAATTTTGTGAAGGCTGGCACCAGCAAATATTACAAGTTATGAACGTTATTGAAAACAAATACTCTTCACTGTTAATTCGTAGACACGTGTGGTGGGTTTCATGCAAGTAGCAAAAATATGAAGTATAAAAAAAGGTGAAAGAACCAATCCTGGAGAATTCTGTGCAAGATGTAGGTCTTTCACAGGTCGGATGTGTTTATATGTGGGAAACAATAAAGGCAAATGGAATATTAGTATATGTTGTTAAAAGCATACATTTTCAACTGAAGGATGTTTATTTTACAATGCAACAGTATGTCCTCGTGTATAATATTATGTTCGTTTTTGGCCACCTCCGTACAAAAAAAATATGATTCCGCTCTGGAATCAGTAATGAAAAGAGCAAACAGGTACATTCCACTTGGTCTTCGAAGACTAAAAAGAGAAAACCTGAGGAAGCACGAAACGTGAGTGGAAACTAAGGTGAAAGGCGTTTGAAATGAAGTGTGTGGGGATGTGTCGTACCCTTCTCGTTGTCTTCTGTAACAAGAACAGGCTTGCTGGCCTGGGGTTTAGGGTTGAGAAGCTTTAGTTGCCCCCTGGCTTGGCACAGGTGACACCTACGAGTGGCCAAGGAACACGCTGTCCCCCGTGGACCCCAGTGTCCGCTCAGCACTGTGCTCTCTTTCCTCCTCCGCAGTGCGGCGATCCCTTTCAGGACAGCGACGTTGTGATCCTCAATGGCAGCAAGGAAGAAGTCGAGAAGCTTCGCCAGAGAATGGAGGAGAAGAGAGCTAAGGCCAAAAATGGGAAGGTATTGCACACCTTTAGCATGACAGCTGAGATTTGTTTTGTTTTTTTTGTCTCTTGAAATTGTCTGTTCTGGGGCCCGGCTGTTGGACCTCAGGTGTGAGCAGCAGTGTGGGGTATTATTTAGGGTTCTGTATTGTGGACAGGAGGGCTGTGAGTGCAGATCCCACGGCTGTTACACCCATGAGCACGTAACTTTGCTCAAATCGCTCCAGGAAACGCCCTGCTAAAGAAATGGGTTCGCAGGTCAGCGTGAGTTCAATTGACTTACCTCGTAAAATAAATAAAGGGATAAATAGTCACTGCAGTCCATGAAGTGTTTTAAAATAAACACTTCTGCTGATGCCGTCAGCTGTTCTCCTACATTTCTTAAGATGGGAAGAAATTTTTTCAACTTTCCATCTCCTTCAACGCCATCAGTTCTGTACGACCTGTTGATTGAACACGCTGGAGAGCAGTGGGGTCTCTGGTTAAAGATGGGGTGCTTGAAGAGGAAATCTTGTAAAAATGGGGATCAGGTCACGCCCTGCAAGGGAGACATCGGGCAGCAGAAGCACCACAGCACAGTTTTAAACGCAGTGGCTACGTGTTGCTCTGAGTGTGGAGTACAGGCAGCTGTGAGATCCCCGGGGGTTAGGACGTCGAGGAGGTTAGAAGCTTGGGAACCACTGCTGTAGGGGTTTCTTTATCAAGAAAGTAGAAGGTGACTTCCCTGCGCGACACAGCGGTTGGATAAAGTGACTGTCGATTTCTGAAACGGGAGCACGAGGTGATGTGCTGCCGCGATTCCTGTTCCTGCTTGTTCCGTCGCAGAAGTCCAGGAAGAGCAAGGCAGCCGTGACGGAGGCGGAGAAGGGCGTGAAGCCGGGACCCTCGGAAGGTGAGCCACACGAGCTGCTGCCGCCCCGCCTCCGCTCTTCACCGCTGGGCTGACTCGGGGCGTTGGACAGCATCGGGCTCAGCGTTAGGACATCGGTGCAACAGACGACCTATTCAGCAGTATTTATGGCTGGCTTCTCCAACCGTGTCTCTCCACACCTCTCGCTAGCACATCGACTCTTAAGTTATTCAGGCTGGTCGTCGGTTAATAAACGAACGAGCCAGTTGTTGCAGACTTAGTCACACTAGACTGGAGACGCAGCAGGCTGTGGGCCGAGACAGAACACGGAGAGATGAGTGTTTTCCTGTGCTTGAGGCAGCGCTGCGTTCTGAATCATCCTGCACTATAATTAGTTGCTGTGTGGCTTAGAATTCTGTTAGATGAAGTTTGATACAATGGTGACAATTTCCTGTGTAGCATGAAAATGCTGGCCATTGCTGTGTTGGTTTAGTTTCCGAATTTAATATCTGTCCGGTTTTTATTTGTTAGGGTAATGCTTTGGCATCCTCCTGGTCCAACCTGTGGAAATTCACGAGACCAATCTTGATTTGGTGATTTGGGTAATGTGGTCCCATTTTATCCAAATTCAGGACAGTCAATTCTGGTAACACTTGTCCAGTAGCTCAACAGAAGTAGTAGTTCAGACATTCTGGTATCCCCTCAAAATCAGAGCATTCAGATGTTTGAATTCTTTTAAAATCTTTTAAATTAACAGCAGTGTTATGGAATTGCAGTTGGAAAGCTAAAAAAGTACCCAGTGTGACTGTTCTTGTTGCAACTAGGTGGCACTATAGGCCAGCTAATAATGACTGAGCTCTCGTGTGACACTCTAATACTTAGAACTGTAGATACTGACCAGTGTGGCCAGGCCTGTGGTCACTAGCTTGACCCCAGCTATGCCAAGCCAATAGAAAATGCATTCCTTTTCTCCTTCTTGAAGTTGGAATTTCTTGTCCTGTGGGATCATAACACAGAGCCCTACAGGACAATATTATCATTCTTTTTAAAGAAATCGAATAGAGCTATATTCATGCCTCTAGCAATATGTGCTGAGTTTTTACTATTTTTGGTTATATGGCTACATACTAAAATGTTCCAGTTAAGCCATGATTGTATTTTGTTTGTCCCTTACAAAAAAACAAATTAATTTGTTTTAGAATGATCATAAACATATTTCTGCTTAATTGCTAGATTATTTCTGCATGTAGGCTGCTTGTCCTCAGTTATAGCTTTTTATTTGCTTTCCATTTAAAAACAGATTGACTTAATAAAAGCATCAGCTTGAGCACATGGTATTCTTCAATAAGTTCTTGATAACTGGTAACAGCCAAGGGACTTGGCTGTGCAAAGCATCACAAGGAATTACAAAATAAAAGTGTTAAATCAGTATAAATAACTGCACAACTGGCTTTGTGTAAAGTAGTTTCTTTCTTCACAGCTGAATTGAATACTACATTCAGTATCAAAGTTACATCATTTTTACTGCTTCACTAAAAATCTCATTCAAGGTTATATTTTTTTTCTAGCAGTCTGTGGGGGACACTGTTTCTCTTAATTCTTCTTCAGTGTTTGTCCTTAAACAAAAACTGTCAGAGGTGCTCAGGTGTCACGAAATGTCATCGAGCTCCTTCCAGATATTCCACAAGCCAGCGCACATTAGGAGTGCACACTGCTGCTTTCATCACAGGATCACAGGCATAGTCTGAGGACTCCGAGCTCTGAAAGTGCCATTCAGGGAGTCTTCCGCTAATGATGCAATAAGAAATGACTTGGTTAGGTGCGCACACCTGCCTGTAACATGATATCGATGGGTGTCAGTTTTTGATGTGTTTATTGACTGCACGCGTGTCTCCTTCCAGAAAACCACAGCTCTTCCCTGTCCACCACTGCAGCGCAGAAGCCAGAATCCCAGAAAGAAGCAGGGAGCACTTCTTCAGGTGAGTGTGGGATTGTTCCATTCCTGCAGCAGAAGGAGCAGTGAAGTACTCAAGGCCCAATTAGGTCATTCAATTCCTGGCAGGTTCAATTTCTGCAAAGCGGCCAGGCTGAGCCATTTCCTTACGCGCTTATTGTTTGGGTAAGCCAGTCTCGGACGCGCTGCAGGCGTGGAGATTAAAAGCGAATCTCCCCTTGCTGTTTTGCAGCCCCTGGGCTGCCGGGCACAGCCACCTCCAGCAGAACCGTGAAGCCAGGAGCCGGTGCCGGAGCCAAAAGGCCGGTCCCGGCCGCGGAGGAGAAGTCCGAAGCCTACAAGTCTCTCTTCACCTCCCACAGCTCGGCCAAGCGCAGCAAGGAGCAGATGTCCAACTGGGTCACCCACACCCCCTACCACTTCTGAGCTGCCAGCCGGCACGCCCTCTCGGGGGGGGGTGCTGAGAGCTGACCCGAGACAGCCACCACCCCGCCCCCACACAGCAGGCGCTGGGAGGACAACAGGACTGCTGTGGCACGCCGACTCGTCATCTCGGGGTTATAGATGAACACATTGACCCAGCCGTAGCCGAAAGAAATTACTGCAACAGAATAATGCCAGTTTTTTTTTTTACTATTTCCAGCATTATTATTAAATATCTAGGTAAAAACCCTGATGCTATCTGGGCCTTTTGTTCTCTGAAGAGCATGTGGCTTGGTTTTAAGACATAATAAGTAAAAGACATCTTTGTTGTTGTTTTTTTATAGAAAAATTGCTCTTTAGCTCTGTCTTGTCATTTTATAGCACATGAGATATTGCAAAGCAAAAGGGCTATTTACCAGCAGGATCACTAACATCTGGGATCTTAACTTTCCACTGCTGTACTGATCTCAATTTTTTTAAGACTGAAATCTTTGGAATTAATCTAGAAAACATAACTGAATCTTACCAGACTCATTATTGGTACAAGGCTGTGCTGCATTACAAAACTGCAGTGTGTGATTACTGCAGCTAATAACATACAAGATTAATAAGGACACAGGATTTGAAACATCTTGGCCTAGTAGTTTGTTCTGAAACCCATGATGTTGTGGCAAGAAGTGTTCTGTTTTCGGTCCTGAATGCATTTCCTCTTAATGCCTTGCTGAGATGCGCAGTATCGCTTTCATGTCCGCGTTTGTATGGACATGTTCTATCTCCTCGTGATGCAAGCCTGTTGATTTTCGCTCTATTAATTCGAATTAATAGAGCTTGGTTTTAAAAAAAAAGAAATCGGAAGAGAATGCAACAGTTTTTGTGGTTATTAAATATTATTCAGCTAATTTCTAGCGTACACGTTTTTGTTACACAAAACTCCACTGTTACGATTCCGGGGAGTCTAGAGTGACTTCCCGTTTTGGAAATTATGATTTTCTTTTGTTTATGACATACTTTGTCCACAGGGTGGCAGCAGAGCCGCGTCGTACACGCTGGCTGGGGTTTCTCGCTGCCCCGGTGCTGGCGGACCTGTGGCCTCTGCTACGGGTCCGGCCGAACTCTTAGCTCCCCGGTTCTAATTGATGCCTTTAAGGGGTCGTCTTATTTGTTTACACTTTCGGTTTTCCTTGTTTCTGCGCTTTAAAAAAAGCGAATTTCAGACCTGCACTAGTTCTATCTGTCGTGTTTACGCGCTGTCGCCCATCGTGAAGCGGGACCCTCGTCTCTGACCCAGCAGCTCCGAATACAGTTGATCAGTTTAGCTTCCGTCTTTCACAGTATGTATCGCTCCCAGAATGAGCTGCCTCTCCCCAGTTTGCAAGGTAACATTTCGGGCAACACCTTGATGCTCGGGGCGCATACGTGAACTGCTCCAACCCTAACCCTGGAGTCGACTAGGCTGCGAGTCCGAACTGGGCTGCGGCCAAGCCCAGATGCGATGTGGTTCCGTGCGATGTGCATCGGGAATCGCCAGCCTAGCAGAACAGGGCGAGCTGATTCACACGGGTTTCTGGGGTGAATTTCAAACACAGCAGCGGGTGTTGTGAAAATCGAGTTCATGACCCTCAATTTAAGAAAAAAAAAAGGATTTGTAATCTCGAAATGGAGTTGGGAATACTTCATGGACATTTTTTCAACAGTGCGTTTAAATAATATCTGCATTTAATCGAACTATTCTGCAGTAATGTCAGAATGAGCAATGGCTGGTACATCGCTCACTGCGCCGGTTCTGTGTTTCCTTGGCCTGAGATCCGCGACCCTTACCTCCTGCGATTAAATCCAGTGGAACCCTTTTCCATTTTATCACGTAGACCCGGGCAAGACTGGTGCACCTTGCACTGCTCTCAGCCTCCTGCTCCCCGCCTGCTGGGAGTCCCGGCCGGAGGCGAGCGGGGCGCGGTGGCTGCTGTCTCCCACGGCGGCCAGCAGGGGTCGCGCTGCCCCGTCGTTCTAGATGCACTGGCGCGCTCCTCTTTAAACCCGCTCGTTTGTGAATGGTAAGGGCTTTCGGCTCCTGTGATCTTTACATGTTCACTTTTACACTGGCAGGAAATCGCCATTGGCTCACTGGCGTGAATTTCGGAGCAGTGAGATGAGTCTGAATGTAATATGCAGTGTACCGCGCGGCGCGTACAGCAGTTCACGGATGAGTACAGTGGACTATAGGTGCGCTTTTATACCCTTGCATTTGCAAATAAAAAATGAATGAAGTCTCTCAGCTTACCAAGGAGAATAAAATATACGAGTGATGAATATTCAGACCTCAAAGTCGTGTATTACTAAGTGTAATGAAGGAACTACAAAAAGCTGTTGTCGCCTTTCACATAAGTCGTAAATTATAGGCTTGTCACGGCTCCGCGATGAATGTGGGCTTGAGCTGTTGTAACAGAAATTAATTAAGCCTTTATTCAAATTTTCCGCAAAAGCAAGACTGAGCTCGCTGCTAGGCAGGGCAGACGGGACAGACGACAGTGGAAGACGAAGAACTACTGTCGAGTTTTTTTCCTCCCTCTGGCGGCTGTCCCTGAGCCTGAGGTCTAAACTCCATCCGCCCGGGCCGGGCAGTGCGGCGGGCAGCGGCCGAGAGACCCCCGACCGCCAACGGCAAGACCCCTGTTCCTGGGTCTCGGACCGCTTCCCGATCCCAAGATGGGAATGGGCATGCGGATCCTGGTCCGGTCCCACAGTGTATAAAAACGCACCCCAAAAGAGCAGGGACACTGCAATACGAGCTCCTCCAATACACACGATCTCCTTCAAATACGTGCATTTTCTTTTTTATGATCTGCTTACGGGAGGTCCTTCAATCATGTTTACTAATAGATTAGAAAGGGTTGTTTTGTAGTGGGGGGGGGGGGGGGGCAGGGTGACGGTCACGTCTCTTTACTTTTATTTATTTTTTTACTTGTTCATGTTAACGTGCAGACAATGTTCCCATACCTGGCGGAACCTGACGGCCGGTTTCTATGGCAGGGGATGTTTCTGGTCGTTGTCTCTTTCGTCTCTCAGGCGACAGACCATTGTCTCCCGAGCCTCGCGCTCAGAAACCAGTGTTTCCAGTCCTGAGCTCCAGCCTGCGGAATTTCAAGGCGACATCACCTCTCAACAGACCGCACGGCGCTTTGTACGGGCTGGGTTTCTCTAAGGGCTCCGGGACGCGCCCGCTCTCCCGAGCTCCTGACAAAATCAGTGACTTGTGCCCTCCCGTCCGGACATTGTTGAAAGTCACGCTCTTTGACGTTTATAACTACTCGACGGCCAGTACGTCTTTGCCAAACGGGGGAGTCGAGTCACTGCTGATCGGCCAGGAGTCCAAGAGCGATCTCGTCCTATCCACAAAATAAATAATTGATCTTTTTTTTTGCCCGGTTTTCACAACAGCATAAACATACAGCCTATATATAATATCCACTGGTACATATTGGCCTGCAGGCCTATGTGCTTTTTCACATATTGGTTTACTTAGAATACATAAAAAAGCTTTAATTCTTCAAAGAACACACGATCGGTCGATTTGTTTGTTTCGTGTTTCGCAGTATGTTTTAAACAAATGCACATGGGGTTTTGAAAATGGGTATTCAATAAAGTTTTCAGAAGTATTTAATTGTTCTGTGTTTTTCTACCGTAATAAGGTATTTATAAACACACGTTTTCTAAAAAAAAACAACAACACAAAATGTATTGCAAAATTGTGTGCCAGACACCGTCTTTTATTAACTTGTGCAAAATGGCAAGATATCTACGTTTGTGAATAGACACTGGGAAACAAGATTTCCACAAATGCACCATGGAGCTTAACGACCATTTTTTCGACGTTTAATTTATTTACCAAGTTTCTAATGTTTTCACAAGCGAATCTTAAATTGCGTGGTTAGCTGATGAAACGCATTCGTTTGCTAAACTGAGCGCAGTACAAACAAATCTTACTGCAAATAAATATTTAAACCGATTGTCACTGCTTTCGCAGTGGCTGAAAAACCAATCCAGCTTCAGGAACAGAAGCACACGATTTAAAAGTGTTCCTGCAAATCGATTAATATTTGCATTTGATCCTTGTTTATATTTATATATATATATTAATTCGTCAATTTATAACTATCACACACCAATTCTGTCTTCTCGTAAATCTCACCGTTTATACTTAGCGCAAATCGCCTAGTTTAGGAAGTTACTCATTATATAAAATCGAATATTTGGCGAATCTCCCTTAGAATCTTTATTATCTATATAAATGCATACCTTTGTTGGGTTTGCCTTCGAATAATTCATTAAAAACGGTAAATTCAAGATATGAATAATAATCGTACGCGCATTTAATTTTAACAGGTTTCTCTAATAAAATTATAGTAGGTACCCCGGTTCTGAAAAATGTTGCTCTTCTTGTTGACCCGTTTTCAACAAAGAAGATTTGAAATGGAAATATTCAGTGTATGGAGGTGATTTGCATTATTCGTGTTCAATTGATATTCTTTGCCTATTCAAAGTGTCATTTTTAAAAGAAAAGCAGTAACATGCTGAATAAAAAAATTCACGCAGAAGCAGCCGAATTATTTTCAGTCATTAGTAAAAGACAAGAAGCAATCAATGCTGGAGAATGTGCAATCTAATTAAATTAGCACAGGCTTGAATTCGGCTCTACGCACCACATTGCAGACTAATGTAAAAAAAATAAATCGATTTCTTGACATAATGCATGAGGGACAACCTCTAGTTTTGCTAGTTTTCGTTGTGTCTGTAAATTTATTTGCATTACGATTTATATGACCAGGTTAAATTTACACGTTCTATTTGTATTAATCTTCCACCAGTAATTAAACAGGCACACGGCAGCCTGGGCCCTCCTGCAGACCTGTGGATATCAAGCCTGCACGCCCGAAGCTGAACTGTTCGGACAGAACGACATAGAAGAGTTCTATCTGCTCACATAGAATAAATACCGTCCTCCACTTAAAAGGAATGCCCCGACTTGTGCTCTTTGATCTCTGCCATCTATGGAGAACATTTCTTTCTGTTTCTGAGAGGCGCGGGGTACGAAGCAGCGCTCTCGGGGATGAGGCGGTAGTCACTGGAATGCAGGAGCGCCTGAGCGCCTCTCCATTCAGGTGTATTGGGGACGCAGTGCGCCTGCGCGGCGGCGGGGCGCAGAAAGCCAGGTGAAGCTCGCGGCGCAGGTTACTTCTCGCGACTCGCCAGCCGCAGGACGCTTCTGGACTGGACTTGCAGCGGATCGGCCCGTGCAGATGTCTCTGTTGGACAGGATAGACTGGCAGGTAACGCGGGCTTTGATCGGGTAACCGTGACATTGTTTGATTTGCATAGATTTGAAAAGAAGCGGGGGAGGAAATATGTTTTTTTTATGAACAGACCACAGCGTTATATAGTCTTTAGCACTGCCAATCATACGCTCTGCTGGAGAACAGGGCGCTAACCCAGCCGTACAATTCCCAGCTTCTTGGTGTGTGGAGTTCGCAACATCGCGTTAGTAAGTCGCTGCACGCTGTTTGAGGAAGCCCTAGCCCGGGATGCAGGAGCGGGAAGGGAGACGACTCGGGCACTCACTCGCTGACCCATGCTGGTGTATTTTGCCCCTGACAGTGCTTTACACGCAGTCAAAGCTGCGGGCTTCCCTTGAGTGTTCTCTCTGTAAACAGAAGTCACGAGTGGGCTCCTCCAGGCCCGAATTCAGCCCGCTTTCTAAGGACGGGTTCGCTAGGGCTAGCGTCGCAAGGTAGCCCCAGCGCTCACCTCCAGGGCGGCTCGCGGTTCAAAACCCATCCCCGAGCGAGAGAGAGACCGTCCCTGTGTGCGGGCTGTCTGCGTGGCGTGGCGTGGCGTGGCCCGAGTCGGCTTCTGCGGTTTGTCCGGGGAAACACTCGTTTCGCCTTCGCTGGACTGCGTCGGCGATGACAGCGATCGGACACTTAGTGTTGTGACCGCAGGGGTATCTCCTTGTCGACCGAAAAGACGCGAAAAATGAGCAGGTCTGGAGAACACTGGTTTTCCATGACGACAAGGAGAATAAAAGCCTATCCGTTTTCAACAAACCCCCTTTACTGAGGTTTATCAAACCTTTATTTAAGTGGGTTTTTTTAAGAACACTTCCAAAATCATTTTGTATAAACTTTCGTAATTGTACGGGGACTTTGTGATTAAGGTGTTCATTTTCAGACGGAAAAAAATGGAGCATAAAACTTATTTGTTTGACATTCCACGCTTGTTTATCACGCTGGATGTTTTACCTTGGAATATAAACAAGGAGTAAAACTAATTATTCGTTCAGTAAGCTACATTCGTATGTTAATGAAAAATCTAAATTCTGTTTAAATCAAGGTGATACAATTTCAGAGTTTTATAAAATGTCGTTACTCGATGTAAATGGGTAAACATAGTTATGTATTTAAAAAAAATAGTAATTTGGTTTTCTTCGTGTTCAAATATTATCTTAATCGAGCTCACCGGCCTCTCAGATCCTGTCCTTTTCATCAATATCGGCACTTTCGAATAGTTTTCTGAGAAACGGCTTAGCAGTATTACACCTTATCGATAACAACGTATAAACCTTAGTACAGCAACTGATAAACGTTAAATACAGAACAGATTGATGGTTGAAATGGTGTCGATCTCTCATCGCCGTCACCAGCGAGTGGAATAAAACAAACCTCCGCCCCCGTCACGATTGAACACGCCGCGTGAATCATTCGGCGACATTCCTCGCTCCCGCGTCCTGATTGTCTTCAGGCTGGTGTTTGAATCAGACTCCCGCATTTCCTCCTTTACAACCCGCCGTGGAAACGGAACGAGCACAATCTCATTCACGTGTAACGCGAATTTGCCAAACGAAATGTTTCTTCTTCTGTCGTCGGGATGGGATTCCTTCACCACGAGTATCCCGCAGGTACATCGCCTGGCCTTCGGGTCGGGATAATTGGGTGAAATAAACCGCAGGTTAATTACTGCTGCGACTCGCGCGTCCCGCCGGAAGATTAGTTTTTTTCTGCTCTGTGGAAATTCTCAGTTCTTTTTGGGGGCCAACAACTTGAGGCGAGGGTATCCCTGAGGCTTTTGGAGGATTGCTGGGGGGCGCTAGAATAATGTCTAAAATTATACTCATTATTTTTCCGGGTCGTGGCTACTTAAAATGAGCCTCTTTGAATGACTGCGCGTTGTGTTGTTATTTCTGGAGAACACCGCCGCGGCGTCACTTAACAGGCCTGAGTAGGTAAAGACGTTTCCCACCGGCACCTCCGTCGGACTCGTTCATTTTCCCTCCTGCTGTATCTGTAGGAGAGCTCGGCCCCTCGCTTCGCGGTTCCGAAGGCAAAAAAGGAAGAGTTTCTGCCGGTGGGCTCTGTCGTGTAACAGCCCTTCCCTGAGCGCAGGAATCAGAGATAATGTGCTGCAGGGAAACTCTTAGATTACAGGCCTGGTCTCGGATTTATAGCGTGCCGATGCCTTTTCCTTCACATATTGTCAAATTCTTAGAACTATATGCCTGATACTGGCCCTTCAGAACCAGATAAAATATTGTAAGCTATTGAATTAAATTCATCCACGGTTTTTTCTTTTGTCGGCAAACTTAATACACCACATTTTCAGTAGAAATACCACGATTCCATTTGTGTAGATTAAATTTGGTGCGTCTAAACCTTAACTGAATATTAGTCCATATGTTTAGCGAACAGTTTTAGCAAAAGTACATTTTCGTTTTGTTGTAGCAATAAAGAATGCAAACACGTCTGTGACAACTGATCAGCTGTGAAACAAAGGTCTCTTAGTCGTGTTTATGTGGACAGTATGGAGGCAGAAGACTGAAACTGTCTCGCATTAATGCTTGTTACATTTTACAACAGAGCGGGTGGCTGTAAGAATATCTGCCCGTTTGAAAATGCACCATTATTAAGGTCTGGACGATGTGTATGTAAAATTATACCAGACCGAAGAACAATAATATGACAAATATGAAGTAGAATAAATTAAAAACTAATCGCGGACCATAACATGAGACGTGCTGTAGAAACAGTCGAATATTTGTTATTCAAAATAAACTGATTTTTGTAGGGGACTGGTGTGTGTATATTTCATTAAGTTAAAATGCGCACACGAGCGAGGGAGAGCCCAGTATTATAAATTACCAGGGAGTATTGCATTATTGCCTGCTTGCAGTGCGCCGTCAGCAAGCACGTCCCTCTGCTATAGAAAAAGCCAGCCCTGCATATCAAAGAGACTCCAGCACTTCCACACGTTCCAGACTCTTTCATTAGGAGCTCCACCAAAAATGGTAATGCGTTCTGGAATGAAGAGCTCGGAGGGTCCCTGGTGCTCGCTGGGCTTGAGATAATTGGGCGCTTTAAGCCCTGAATCCTCTGAAGCTTCGAGCGACCTGTCAGGAACTCCCCGACCCTCTCCTCTTGCGTCACAGGTTCGGTCTCACCTCGCCTGACCGGTGTCGTGGAAAATACTCCACGTTTGTACGAAATACCATTTCAACAGCCTGGAATTTCGAAGGAATTGGGGAGGGACGCGAGAGTGCTACCAGAAGCCATTTTACTCCGTAATTACTTTCAGGGGCGAATCTTCCGAGATGAAATAAACAGCAGAAGATGCTCTAGTAATCACTACACTGTTTGCTCTTGTGTACCTAAACCTAAACATGGATTTCACCCTGCAGGGTCAGTCTGTATTAGCCTACAGTATTAAGAGTAATACTTCAGCATAATGTAGACATTATATACTGTGAATTAAAATAAAGCCTCTGTCCCTTATATCCCGAAAACGAAAAGAGTATGACCGGCTGAATGACCGCTAGCCTCGCTCTGATTTGTTTCTGTTCTGTTTTCTTACTCCCGTCCGAACCGAACCACGACTGTAAATGCTCTGTAAACACTCTTTCAGAACCTACAATTATAGGATACATCAACCGTAATAAGGTATTAACCTTAAATTATATAATTTATATATTTCAGCCTAAACTGTGGACATAATGTAGTATCTTACGGTTTTGTACGCAGCGTTATATAATGGTATATTCCCAGTATGCAGTATTACAGAACACCAATAGAATACTGTGGGAAGTAAAGTAAGCGTAGGGTTTTTAATAAAAACAACCACTAGTAAATACTGTAAATGTTCTAATTATCGTTACAGTGCGATATACTACAGTGTTTTATCTGGAAGGGTTATGGATATTCTAAATATGTAACAAGTTTAAAAATATGCTATGAAGGGAATTCTCTCATTTTATTAGATTTAAGGTCAGGGGAGAAAGCTCTAATTTATTTCCTTATCTATCTGAAAATCCCCGTATTGCCATTCATTTGTGACAGCTGTAGTGGTTCTCAGTGTAAAACGGCTCTTGAGGAGCGATTGTCCCTTTACAGCACATTAAACCATTAGAAAGGTGAGGACACCACTCCACCCATCTATGCCTGTAGAAGTCGGTGCGGTCCTGAAACCTCGACATTGAAATCAGTTTCCTCCAGCTGTCCCTGCATACACAGCAGGGCCGGGCCGGCGCGGTCTCGCAGAAGCGCGGACACGTGTTGACAATATAAAGACGTCGCCTTCCTCCGATTTACTCGGAAACGGACGCCTGTACTGTAAGGACACTTCATTGCCTCTGTATGTTACAAACACGACACGAATAAGTTCGAGGACAGTTCTCCTCGTGTCTAGGGATTCCAGAATGCTTTCACAAAACGAAACAAAACGGGGCAAATGCCAAATTAAATCGTTTCGAGGAATTCCTCAATGCACATCTGGACAAGGTTGTTGAAGTCAGCTGAGCTGAGGGTGGAGCTCGGCTCGGTCAGTGCCAGCCTGTACCGCGGACCGCGGTTTCACACTTCCGGCTGGCCAGGCGGGTCTGCGGCTCCAAAAAAACACTTAAAAAAAAAAAACATGATCTGAAGGAGCAGGATATTGAATTATAGTAACACATTTTCTCCCTCTGCCCTTGTGCCGTGTTCAAGCTGCGAGGCATTCCGGTGTCTATTTAAGAACCCTTTCAGTCTCGGAGAGAGGGGATTGCGAGCGGACCCGATACAAGTATTCAAAGTCCTCAAAGACGCTGACAAAGTCAGCCGGGCAGAAGCCTTCAGAATTGACAGTAAATCGTACACCGGGGGAGACAAGTGGGAACCAGGTGGAAGTGCGTCTTGAACCGAGAACGTGGGGCCCTTCTTTACACAAAGGGTTGTGGGAGTGTGGAACTGCCCTGGTTTCTTTCAAGTAGCAGCTATACGAGTTCTTGGGATCAATGAAACGGGCAGGATGGGCCGACAGGCCTCCGCGTGTAACATCACCGCCTCTCAGTCGGCCTTGCTCCCTATTCCAATGTCCAGACATCATCAAGCGTTTAATAACTACCAGCCCACTACTAATAAAAGCGGCACTTCCACTTGGCTTTAGAGAATAATTCCACAAATCCCGACAACCCACAATTTACATAACAAAGGAAAAAAGAAACCAATTACCTTCTTCGTCAAGAGCTTTCAGGGTGCGTTTCGTAAGGAACCAGAAGAGGGTGCGTTTACTGTCAGTGCCATTCATTTTATACACCGTTTTCCATCACTGATGATGTAAGGGATGTTTTTTTTATTTTATATTTTTGCACTACTCACCCCCCCAAAAATATTTCCCATTGTGGACAAAGAAACGGTTGTTTTTAACTCTTTTCTCGGCGTGAACATCCGAGCAAAGCCGCCCGAGATAACGTGCTAAACGCGTCAAAAACAATACAATTTGCGTTGAGACCGCGACGCACAGAACTGCGCTGAAGCTCGATACGTTATTGACCGACCCGTCAACGGGACAGTTTTTTTTTATGTAGACAGAACATTATTTTCCATGATTAACGTGTTGTTTTTACCACTGAACTGTTTGCAAGAACAGTCTACTTAAGTTCCTCTGAACACAATTCATAATATTACATTCTAAGAGCTGAAATCGAGATCAATTCAATTTCGAGGAAAGACAATCAAGAGGCACGTTGTGACTTTGTATACAAAATAGTTTAGAAAGTGACATTCGAACGAAAGCATACATTCAACGGCAATATTTGCACGTAGGGAAATAGTACAATTCACAACATCCACTTTAGCAGATACCGATGTACCTAATTACCGCTCTTTGGAACCTGCATAGCTTACATCTTCAGTGAGAACTGTGGAAACGTTTCTGTCCGGGCACAGATTTTTAAAACAAAATATCGTGTGATATAATTTATAAAGCAATACACAAAAAAAAAACATGACCCTTTCAATGGCAGCCGGACTGCTTTGGGTACAGTGGTTCAATTAGTGGAGATTGTTTAAATGTATGTAGGTATCATTAGTAGTACTGTAGCTTTATTGGTGGTGTTTGGATGTGGAGTGAGAAGGTTGAGTTTAATCCCTAGCTATAACATCCTCTTTAAATCTTACAGTTAAAGTGCGAAAGATGAATACTTCAACTTTAAATATGATGATTAATTGTATTTCGGTTCCCGTATTATGGCCCGGCGACACTAAAAACGGGTAATTTACAACCTGCTTGGCCCGCGTCGCTGAAACTCCACTTACCGATACGAGCCTCTGGCAGCGTTAAAGGAGAGAGACAGCGAGCGAAGCGGTTTGGCATTATTTTATTTGTAATACTATATCAAACCGTACGGAACAATCCGTTAACCAAACCCTATACGGAGCCTATTCTTTTAAAAAAACAAAGCAAAATCGGGCAGCCACAAATTTCAACCTGGACATGTTTTGCCTTCTGAACGCGATAGGGAAAAAAAAAGTCAACACGGACCTTGAGGTTTCGCAGCCAATAGGAAAGCAGACAGGAGACGGTGCGCACGCTGATTGGCCCATTCTTCATTAACTGTGACCAATGGGCGATTAACCGCTGAAGAGGCGAGGCGCGGGTGTGACGTCATCCCTAGACCCATCCTTCCTGGGGGTGGTTATGCAAATATAACTCTGGGGTCCAGTTGCCGATTACAAGAAGCCGAAAAAGGAGGGCTAAGTTTCGAGGGAGGTGACATTCCTGAGCACTTCAGCGAGTCTGCGGCAGTGCTGTCCAGTCCGTTTCTCAAGAGGGACAGTTCCAGATTTTGCAAAGATACATATATATATATTTCCTGTTGAAGACGACAGCGTTGATAAGCAGGGAGCCCCATGCGGTTGACTCTTCCAAGGCTGTCCTGATCTCCACGCGAAGCACAAGCGACCGCTGTGGAGCTTGAGTAGGAGCTCTCGAAGTGCGCTCCTCGGATATACCCGCCCCGCCGAGAGCGGCTCGCCGTCCGGAGTTGGAGTTGAATGAGCCTGAGACCATGCTGTGGAAGTTGGCGGACAACGTGAAATACGAGGAAGACTGCGAGGTGAGAGATGGACAGGGGTAACTAGCGCAGGCGTTTTTGCACAAGCGGCTCCGGGAGCACTTGAAGACCAAGAACCGGGCGATGCGTTGTCTGCCCAGGTGTAAACTTACTCCATCTTAAAATAAGTGCTCGGATCGGCTCTCTCTCTCTCTCTCTCTCTCTCAAGTGTTCAATTCCTGGATCTGTAAGCGAGCAAGCGCGCCTTGGCTGTAGAGTACACGGAGGGATATCGGGGCTACATTTTAAACAGCGCCAAAGGGTGAAGTCCCCCTTAAAAAAGGTTTCCGGGATGATATTTTCTCAAATGGGGTAGTTTCGGGTAGGCGGATTGGGCATGCGGGGGGACGCGAGGGAGCGCCGGTTCATTCGCGACTGGCGGAGCGGACCGGACCGGACAGGTTGTCGGGAAATCCGCCCGTATCGACACTACTGAGGGGCTGTGCAATCGATTCCGCCGCTCGACAAGACTTCGGGTACTGCTGTAGTATCGGACATGCTTACAGAATATTAAGGTAACGATGTAGTCAGCGGCGAGGACTACTATTAAAAAATGAAAGGTTTGAGTCTTTCCCTCACTGAGGTGAGAGGTGTGTTTGTTTCAAGTTTTATTTCAATCATCGCGAATTATTTTCTGAAAAGCCGTGCAGGCCCCAACAGGCGGAACTGAAGCGGTTTAGGTCCTGTTTTTGGCAGTACAGCGACTGTCAGTGAATTGTACAGGTATGATTCAGAAGGTGAGCCGACCGGTCGAACTGGTCTGCTCCTCGCCCCCCTACCCGCGCCGTGGCGTGGGCTCCGAGAGGAAAGGGGCGCCCAGGTGCCCCACGGATCCGCAGCCCTTTGCCTGAAGCTCGCGTGTTGAATTTGCTCGACAAATAGAACGAGTCAAGGTCCTTAAGGAATGAAGTAAAATTAAGTAGAGGGTCAGTACGCAATTGATCAAGCAGTCGTTTCTTACCCCTTGTTTAGAAACCATTTTTGTTTCACTGCCTAAAACACAGATCGCTAGATGTCGGCAAAAGGGCCACGTTTTCTTGTTTTAGCATCAGGAGGCCAACATTTCCGGGACGAGGCGTGATGTTCTGGTAGTCTGGCGGCGAATCCGGGGTTCGTGTCTCCGCGCGGTGTTGGAAACGGGGCCGGTGCCGTCTGGCAAACACGCCTCCCGGGTTCTCTTCGAGATCGACGTGCTCCCAAGTCTCATGTGCGGATCCTGTCGCCCGAATCTGGCGCAGGGACGGGCAGTGATGCGGGGCGACCCCCCCCCCCGGGCTCAATTGGTCATAGTCTGCTCCATACTGTCCCCTCGGCTCCGCGTGATTAGATTCAGCTACTTCGCATCAATAGACGTCTTTTAGAAGCCGGGCGGCTCGAGCTCTGAGCATTTCACGCTCCGCATGACCCCGTGTCCGGGCAGTGAAAACGAGCCCCCTATTAACCCTCATGGGCTCAGGGGCTCGGCAACCACGCACGCTGGAAGAAATCCTGACCGAAAATCCGGATCTCGTTTTCCTTGCTTAGCGGCTCACAAAAAGTAAAAGCAAATGAGCGACATGGTGACGGGAGAGGAAGTCTAGCCTTGTGCCATTTCGGGGGTCATTTTCAGGAGAGACCCTGCGAGGCGGTTTTGAAGAGCGGGCTACCCCACACTCGTCTTGAATAACGCGAAACCGGCTAAAACGATTCTGCACTGTTCTTAAAATTATTTAAACCCGATTAAAGAAGCAGAAAAAAAACCCATCCAAACGGATTAGAAGACGTTTATCGCCGTCACTTTGTAAGACTTTGTAAAAGTTAATATTTCGAAAAACAGTAATGGTCTTAAATCGCGCTTAGAGAAACCTAACTCAGCCCGGAAGCAGGTTGGGGACGTGGGGGTTGCAGTTTGTAGGGAGTGAACCCCCCGAATATACTCAGGTGCGCTCTGGAAAACGTTTTCGCGCTTGAACTGCGAAATTCTTCCCGGGTCTAGAAGTTGAGAAAACGAGTAGGTGATGCCGGGGGGGGGGGTCATTGATCTATGTGCAACATTTTGTTTTTTTAATTTAACAATTTAACAGGAATTAGTTCGCGAATTTGTAAAGCCCATTCTAAATTTTCCCCATCTACAGATTTTTAAAATCGGGTTCACAACAACGAAAGTTGTTGGGGTTTTTTTTCTGGTGTAGAAAATGTAGTATCGGACGCTCTCGCCAGTGTTGTTAGTGTAGTCTACCAGATTCACACGCGGGATTAAATAGACACCTATCCCACTCTCTAGAAACCGATGTGCTGGGAGATCATCTTTTTCCAAAAGCAGGTTGCAAGTAGATTGACCATGTCTTAAATACATTTAAATATTTTAAACGCTTTCAATGATTCGCAGCGACTGATATTTTTAAATATTTATGTTTTAACTTGAGGCTACGTATTCACTGTTTTATTAACTTCTCAAATTTTGTGAGGGCCAGGAGAGACGTCTCACGGCCGAAAGGCTATGACCAGCGTTAGATTTTTTTTAATAGTTCTCTAGAGTCGTAAGAAATGCTTTAAAAGTCTACTGCTGTCCAAACTCCTTTGCATCTTGTCCACATGCAGCTTGTAGTTACTTTTTTTTTAATTTTCTGTCATTACGCAAATGAATTAGTGTAAATGTAAAAGGAGGAAAACCATTACATTTTAAAACCAGATCGAATTGAGACAAAATAAACCCCTCTTGCTCTTCGTCGTTATGAAAGCGCTCTGCAGAGGGGAGACTCGCCGCACCCGGGGGTCTGTGGTAGGGTGGGGACGCGCACCGAGTGCATCGGGACTGATGATATTGAGGATAAACACAACCGTAACTGTGTCGCTGTTAATAATCGCCTCCGCTCAAACCCAGTGCTGTTGGCACTCGCGACGGCGCTCTGTGATCTCCACGGCTCTACTTACTCCTGGTTCTTCCCCCTCAGGAGAGGCACGATGGTGGCAGCAACGGGGCCCCCCGGCTGCCGCACCTGACGGCGGTCAGCCAGCACCTGTACAGCCCGGCTCCTCCCCTCTCCCACTCGGGCAGCTCCGACTTCCAGCCGCCCTATTTCCCCCCGCCCTACCAGCCGATGGCGTACCCGCAGTCCGGCGACCCCTACTCGCACCTGAGCGACACCTTCAACATCAACCCCCTGCACCAGCCCTCTCCCGCCACCAGCCAGCAGCAGGCCTGGCCCGGCCGGCAGAACCCCGAGCACTCGGGGCTCGGCCCCCACGGGCGCTCCGGCCTGGCCGGCCAGATCCTGGGGCTGGAGCCGGGCGCCGCGGGCGGGCGGAGGGAGGCCTTCCGCCGGCCGGAGCTGCTCCTGCCGCACGGGCACGCCATCGACCCGTCCGTCATCGGGGACGGCATGGGCATGCACGAGATGGGCCAGGGCCTGGAAGAGGCGCAGGTGGGTCACGGCGTCCGCGGGTGCTCATGGGAAATGGAGTCCACCAGCCGAGACATTTATCGAACGCATAAAAAAATTTAAGAACTGCAGCGGCTTGTTTTGGTATCCTGTATTGAGGAAACGTGCACTACACCAATGAAATTACAAACTGCGGTTTGTATTATTTTTTTCATTCTCAGTGGAAGGATCGAGCTTTCATATCGACTTGTAATTGTGTTACAAAGGAATTTGAGTTTTTACTATGCACACAGCGAAAGATATTGGCGTGTAAACTGTTGTCCAATTGGTACAGATCGCTACACACTCACCACCAGGGTCCTGAAAATAAGTGATTAAACTGAGATGTCGTCAAGGTTGTTGTATTAAAAAGCGCATTGTTTATTTTTAAAGAACCGCGAATTTGAGATCTTATCCTAACGAATTCATAAATGTTAATAGTTTCATTGGAAAAAAAAAACTTTTAAAGTAAAGCATTTTCCCAGTAATTCCAAAACGGCATCTCAAGGTCTAATTTTTGTTGAAAAGTACTGTATTAAAAAATAATTTGCTATGTAAAAGCATGGTACAACACTTACATACACTCTTTATATGTGTAAATCCTTATACGTTAGTCACTCCATATAACAGATACTCATTTGCTGTGATTAGACGCCTCTTATTGATGAGTTTAATTACGAGTGTGCGCGCGAAAGCAGCTCCATTTTACATTAATTCTCTCGGCTTTGTAGTTTGTCCTCGATCTAAGGGGAGTTTCGCTGCTCGTGCACTTGGAAGTAAAGTTTCCTCCTGTTGTTTTGCAGAATGTGGATGACCACAGCATATTAATGGCGGATCAGACGGTAATTAAAAAAGGTACGGATGTTTCTGTATGTTTTAACTTAATGCGCCTGCCTGTCTGATTCACGGCAACTTGCTGCATTTGAACTATTTTCCTGTCCAAGAAAAAAATAATACTGAATTTAATTGAATTTACTATCATCACAATTTAAGCAGTGTGGCACACAGGGGTAAATCAAACTTGTTTTCGTTATTTACAACTGCGGACAAACTTGAACTGTGACTAGGCTCATTCTAGCACGTTAAAAGGACATTTAACCTTAATGCAAATCCGATCCAAATCATGGCGCCGATGCTTAATTTTAAGCGCTGCAGGTAAGCGAACTCCCGCCAACTGCAGTTTTTAGACTCCTGGCGAATGCAAACATTCTTTTGCTTGTTCGTCTTGTGCAGAGGATTTGCATTAACAAGAAGACAGACGTGACAAAATAAACGCGATCCTTTAGAAAAACTGCGGTTTAGAAAATAAATCATCCGTTTAAAAAAAAAAAAAGATACCCGCTTCATCAAACAAAACAGCGGCTGGATTTCGTTTGGCGGAGTTAATTCCGGGCTCCCCGGCGGCCGGGGCGAGGACGGGTCCTCAGCTGTGGCACAGGGAGGTGTTCAGGTCGAGCTCAATGGGTTCGAGCTCGGGACTGCGGCGAGCAGCCCCGCACGCACAAGGGGGAACGAGGTGGGCTCCGGAACCCGTCTCGTGCCGTTCTCGAGGGTTATCGGCACCCCGCGGGTCCGACACTGTCTTATTTGGCCATAATACGAACGTTTGGTCAACTTTGATATTTTAACGGAGTTTGTCGAAAGCTCGTTCATCGTAGCCGGCGATAATTGCTTGTGCGGTTTTTTTTTTAAGGCGCAGGATTCGAGTCCTTCTGCTACTTCACAGACTTGTAATGCAGTATTTACACTGATGACTTGAGATGTTCTTGCAGAATTATCCGTGTACCTATTTAGAGCGCTTCAACAAATAACGAATGAACAACAGACCCGGTAGTATCATTGTCCAGATTGACTTTAACGAAATTATTTTTTTTACTTAAACAAAATATCTTGAATAATTCAATTGGCGTATATATTGCCCTCCTCATTACCATTTAGCGTATTGAGGCCATCATACTTCAATTTGGTGCATCCGTAAGACAGTGACAAGCAAGATTAATGCTTTACTAGGTCTCCGAGTGCAAAAATGAAATGTTTGCATTTTTTATCGAAGCTGCGCCTTAGTGTTTTAATTACAAGGCGATGACAAACAGCTGAGGGTTTTCACGGGGAATGTCTCGGCTTTTATGGTTCTTCCAAATGAAAACGTGGACGTCTTCCAAAATCATTTTTCAAGTTCATACTTATTCCTTGTTCGCAACATGCAGATGATGCGTGCACAGCAGGCACATGAAAAGAAAAATCGCGCATTAATGTCCGAGATGTGTGCTTATTTCACACTAGGTAGATTTTTAAGTCCTTTTCACGTTTTTGACGTTGAGGGTTTTTTTTAAGGCTTCTGGTTTTGCTGAAAGTTGACTGTTGGAACTTAATGTTAGTGCTTCCTCATTTCTGGTATCTAAGGGCAGAAATAAATGCTGTTATTTTAAAACTGAGGCATTGTCCCTATAGAGTATTTATCAAAGCCTGTGTGTTCCATTAAAAACAAACCGCAAAACCATTTTTTTACGTTTTCATATTTTTCTCCCCCCCCCACAGCTGCCAAGTTAAACGTTTCCTCTTGATTAGAAGCCTCTGTGGGGTTAGATTAGTTTAGCAGTAAAATAATCAATTAGTCGGGACCCTTGCTCTCACTAGCTGGGGTAATTCGGTACGAGGTAGAGATGAAAGTGTTTTGGCCTTTAACTAATTCAGTCAATCTGCTGTCGGGCGGAAGGCTGTTACTCCGACTTCCTTAGCAAAAATGAGTAACATAAGCAAGCATTTAATACCCGCTATCTCTTTTTACTACCGGCTTAAAAGGAAGGAAATTTGTCTGGATTTGTTTACCATTTAAATATTGCCTATTTTGTGTGGCTATTATTGACCTGTTTAGCTCAGACCTGAGTGTACTTTGCAGAAATGTTTCTTACCGATTGATGTCGGGAGAAACCAGGTTTATTTCCCTGCTTTCTTTGTACATCTGTGCATTTCTCCCTTCCTTTCTGAAAGCGCTGAGTCTGCCGATCAGCTCCACCCTTGTCTTGGTTTGGACTGGCTCTGATGTGGGAAAGAAACTGATTTTCTTTTTTTCTGAAATTCAGTCAAGTGAAAGCTGGTCTCCCTTTAAATGACATGCTACCTGCTTTTGTGGGGGATATTAAACACAGCAGACGTACACTGTATAGTGTTTGCAAAAAGACTAAGTGTAACAGGGACAGCATCTGGTGTGCACCTTTTTAAAAAGCTTTCTTTACAGTAACATTTTTGTTGAGGCACTTTCTTGTTAGAATCTTCTTTCCGTCTGTATTTTGTAGATCGTTTGGAATAAATATAGCACAGCGAGGTTAAATTTACCCCCAGAAAAACAATTTGGGCTTTTCATGTCTAACTGTTCTTGCTGCAGCCTCTCTTTGAGACCCTCGATGTATACAGCACGCTGTGTCCTTCACTCTCGAACCCTCATACCCGAACCTCGGGCAAAACCTGTCCAACGAGGAGACAAGCATACGTATGTGAAGGTTTCAGTTCTGCAGCTTTAAAACATGCTTCAGGCTGTGCAGTCGTTTGCGAGGACAGTCCAGAGAAGAGCCCCGGTCTGGAGCTGGTCGTGCTCTCAGGCAGCTCGATCCCTGTCGCTTGTGTGCAGGGGAGGCCGGGCAGGGCCGTGCTGCGAGGCTCCTGGGAAAGAAAACAAACACTCGCTCGCTCGGGCGACCCGCTCAATAGCAAGAGCGGCTCTATAGAAATGCAGGAGCTCCACCTTGGATGCTAATTAAAGCCGGTGATGAGGAAGAAGAAAAAGGCCGTTCAAGTGCTCTTTCTTCTCGAGACCCTTCAGCAGCCCTGAAGGGCACTTCACTAATCCTGCCGTGATGCGTCTGAAATCCGCACCGGTGCGAACTCTTGCAGGGGTGGTTATGAAAGGGCTCGGAGTTGGCAGGGTGGCAGCCTGAGAGACGAGTTTAGCTCCTGCAAACGCGTGTGAATCACCGCCGAGGCATTGTGCAGTTCTGGAAGTGCACCAGTGCTTTTTCTTTATGTCTCTGATATCGTTTGGTTTCAAGAGGGGGGTGTAGTATCGCCTAAAGAAATAGAAAGCAGAGCATTTAAAATGAGCGTTTTATCTTAATGTAACTGTTAGGGTGCATATACTTATATATATACACACACACCCAATAAATAGAGACAAAGATTACAGGCTGCCTATGCTCACAAGAACCCAAGGCTACAATCGGAGATGAAAACTGGAGGCACTTTATAAGAAGAGTAGCTGTTGTTGGTAGCAGACCACTTGGCCACTGTCTTACATGGCATGCCATCGGCTTCTGCTGTACCGTTTCTGTTTGAAAAATACAGATGCTGCTGGTGAGTCTGCCTTTGTCTTCTGCTCTTCCGTTCTCCTGTGCTGTGCTGTGATATGCTTTTCTTGTCTCAGTATTAGGACTCAGATGTGGCTGGGCCCATGAGCGGGTACAGAGGAGGTATTTTGACAGTGGCTATCTTGCGGGCGAGGACGAAGGTACATCAATGCCTCTAGGACATGCCTGTTAGTCGCAGGACATGCGGTTCATACTGGGGGTGACAGCACGAGGCTGCCGTTTCTGTGGGCTGAGGTTGCCCCCGTCATTTGCTGTGATCAGAAATGTCCAGATCTATAACCTGTCAAGTGTATGAAAGAAGGAACGCCTCTTGTGGAAGGACCGCGCAGTCTCGCGGTGGATGTTGTGGCGTAAGCAGTCAGTCAGATGTCCCCAGGAAGGAAGCAGTCTATGGAGTGGTTGTGCTGTTGGACAGAACCACTGGGATGGGCTGTGCGTGCCTCAGTGGCTGGTGGGGGGGAAGGATCATTCTTTTACGTAATAAAAGAATGACCTTTACAGCTCTAATTTGAACCATGCGGATGTTTTCAAGCCATCTGTTCTTGGACAGTTATGCTTCTGCTTGGAGTGGGGCGCAGCAACCCAGACCTGTCCCACAGATACAGGGTCCAAAGTGCCACAATGCCCATGAATCACAAGGCACACATCTCGATACGTCTGATACGCACACTCCTCACGAATGGTACCCCGATCTGGATCAGACTCCAGATGTGAGGCAGAACTGTTAGATGCTGTATAAAAGTTCTTACTAAATAAAATCTGAACTATAGAATGGATTAGAATACGTAGATCTTTATGTGGCAATACTTAATGTTAACCTGTATTTGTCAACATAAAAGACCTGCAGTTTATTTTGTATAATTCTAATTAACTGCACTTCAAAACCACAACCTAATTGATAATCGGAATAACTTGCTGAGTTGACATTCAAGTTTCTTGTCCAGCTAAAGGGAGAATCTCTCGCTGGCTGGAGGTGGACAGCTGCACCTGCAGGTTTCTAAACCATCATACTGTTTGCGTTTGTTTTTTTCCCCATTATTTTCTGTCAGTAGCCTCAGGAAGCGTTTCAGTCTGCAAAACGGGTCCTTTGGAAATTCATAGCAGTGTCTCTTCCAAATCGGAGCTGTGAGTTCTGTGGAGGAAGAGAGCTGAGCAAATTTCCCTGGGGAGCAGTGGACAGGGTCTCGGCCTTCAGGGGAGAAGTTTTGGGGGAGGAGGGAGCCGGGGGATGTGTTGCAAATGGAGCTGGTTCTGAAGTTCGTTGTGAAAGTGCAGAAGGATGCTTTAAAGTCCACTTGAAGGTCCGGCTGGAGTGGCTGGGCTCCTGATGGGCTGTCAGCTCAGTGATGCCATGCTTGAGTCTCTGAACTTGGAACAAAAAGAACGGCTCCATGCTTCCATCAGCACTGACGGAGAGCTTGTCATGTTCACTGGGGGCTGGGGGACGCTAATCGCCAATCGGATCTCTTCTGGAAGCACTGGGCACAAGCAGGACTCTGGTCTGGATGGGACACTAGTCCGTCACCGTTACACACGTACAGGGCCAATTTGGAGACACCAGTTAACCCAGTCATTGTGTCTGTGGGTGGTGGGAGGAAACTGAAGCACCAGATTAAAACCCATGTAGATGTGGGGAGAACATGCAAACTCCACACAGAAAATGCCCCAGTCCTGAATCAAACCCAGGTGCACTGTGCCATTAACCCACACCTCTTCTCATAGCTTCTTATTCTTTTGAGTAGAAAAATAAAGGGAATTTGTGGCTATGCAAAAAAAACTGGTCCTCTCTAGCAGTGGATGATTGTTTGGAAGGCCTTGACCCCCGATTATTTCCCAGCTCTGTCCCTGGTCTTCTGCCGGATGCTTGCTGAGCTCTCTTGTTGTGTGTCCCCCCCACTCCCACAGGCCCCATGTCGCTGGCGAAGGGCAACGCGCTGGGGCTGCCCTACCAGAAGGAGGCGCTCTTGGGCATGGTGTCGAACCCCAGCGAGGTGTTCTGCTCGGTGCCCGGCCGCCTGTCGCTGCTCAGCTCCACCTCCAAGTACAAGGTGACGGTGGCAGAGGTGCAGCGGCGCCTGTCGCCCCCGGAGTGCCTGAACGCCTCTCTGCTCGGCGGGGTTCTCCGCAGGTAGGCGCCTCGACGCTCGCGGCTGGCTGGCTTGGTCTAACTGCACAGGGCGGGATTGGACACCAGCTAGCCGATTCTTGTCAAAAGCGTTTGAGAAGCTTTAGTACTCTTCTGCCTCTTCCGAGATGACCATCTACTCCATGTAAAGTAATCTACATTGTATTTTTACTGCAGCATTTGCCCAGTCTTTCTCTCTTGGAGTTGAAGTAATGCGATTCTGCACCAGAGACCCTTGTAGCTGTGCGCTGAGTCAAATGTTGATTTATACAGGGACACAGCATGTGCAGACAGTGCAGGTTCAGGCGGCCCTGTTTTTTCTGTGCGCGTGCTTAAATGCATTCAGGCCCGCTATGCAGTTTTCATAACGCATGCAGCGCTTCAGAGGAAAACCCCCTTTAAAAAGTCCAGACTGCAGTCCCCGTTCAGCCATCCGGTTCCTCCTGCTGGCCATTCCCCTGCTCCTGTGCGGCGGAGGGGCTGGCCGGCTCTCTCTCCGGGCGTGGGGTACAGCGCTGCCCGCCGCGGGGCACTTGACCCAGCCTCCCGTGAGTCAGCAGGCACAGCCCGGGCTCGGCAGAAAGCGAAGCCCTTGCTGGAGGATGTGTGGGGAGCACGCGTTCGCTCTCCCTCCCCACGAGCGACAGACATGAGAGAGAGGAGCTGGAAAGTAGGTCAGGGGGAGGGAGGGGGCCTGCCGGCCTCCCCAGTGCCGTCTCCTCGCGCTCTGCGCTGCGACGGGCACAGACTGAGGCCAGGCGGAAACGGGGGCCGCTACCGTTCCTGTAAATCCCCCACAGAGACCTCCCGTAGGAGGACCCTCGCTTCACGTGAGGTCAAGAGCAGACTGCATCCTGGACAGAACCGTACCGTTGGGCCCTTATGGGAACTGAGCCTGAAGGGCACGAGCCTCTGTACACAAATACACCGCTTCCCCGTCACGCTGGAGCTGTGGCAGCGCTCTGGAAAGAGTCGCCTTTGGACTCGAGGGGGATAACCGTGTAGCACACGGAAGAGGCACGCACCAGCACTTTTTTTTTTCAGCAGTTTGGGTTGTTCTGCCACGCTGAACCGTGGGGCGTTTAAACCTGGGAGCAAGTAGCCCATTTACCCACGGCCCAGACGGCTTTACAAACGGGTCAGGTTAGCAAGAGAGGGGTCATCGGTATGAAGAATAAATTGGGAATTGCTTAAGAGAGGGAATGTGTTGCAAAGTAGCTGAATGCAGCCAATCGCAGTTACCCTACGAACAGCACTGCTTGATGTAGAACACATCTGTTTGAGAGTCTCATCGGTGCTGCAAGCCTTGAGCATCTCTTGTATATCCTGTAAAAATATAAACCCAGGAAAAAACGCGTTTCCTCACCCCCATCCTCCTCTTCCTCCTCCTCCTCCTCCTCCTCCCACAGAGCAAAGTCCAAAAACGGGGGCCGATCGCTGAGGGAGAAGCTCGACAAGATCGGCCTGAACCTGCCAGCGGGGCGCAGGAAGGCGGCGAACGTGACCTTGCTGACGGCGCTGGTGGAAGGTAGGCGCTTCTTCTCAATCCCGGGGCCGAGTGCGGCTGCCATTCTGGCCTCCGCCTCGTGGGCCTGAAGGCGTCTGTGCGCAGTCGGCGCTTGGAGGGAGGGCTGCCAGTATTTACAGACCGTCTTCAGGGCTCCTGGGTGAAAGAAAAGCGAATGATGTTACGAGCTCGCCCGTGCCCCTGCCAGGGCCGGAGCTCGGCGTGTAGGAGGGTGTGCATCTGTACTGCACATGTCATCTCCAGCGTTTTTCCTACAAAAAAAGTGGGAAGGGGATTTTAGGGGATGTGAGATTTCCACTTTTTCAAAAAAAAATTAAATGTGCCTGACGGGACATGACTGGACTTTTTTTCTAGCGTGTCAGCTATCCAGTTGGATTCCTATAGAATGATTTTTATCTCCTTGCTATCTCCATCCAGCATTTTCCTATTGAGGCTCCTAAAATTTTAAAAACCAAGCTTCCTGTGCAAACTCCTTACTTCCTTTACCGTGCTGCGCACTTCACCAGTCTGCTGCTCACACTGTCTGTACAGTTATTGCGGTGATTCCAGCCAGACAGGTTGGGGTGCGCTCAGCGTCTCGTGGGGGCAGGGTACTGGAACCCAGACTGTTGCAAAAGAGTCGGAATTCTGCTCCGACCTGAGCACATTCCATGGACGTTGCGCTCGTTCCTTGCTGCTCAGCACACCCACTGTCTCCATCACTGCCGAGGCTCTGCCGACAGCTGGAAATGGAAATGTGGGCTCTTGAAATATGGTTTGAGGCCATTGTTTTAATCTGGGATTGTAAACACGTGGGATCTTTTGCCACGAGGATTAAGTGACCCTGCAGCCTGTGGTGGTCTGAATGCGTGTGCTTCTCGGCGATGTGCCTGTCTGTATCAGGGACCAGACTCTGGTGGTGGGACAGGATGGCTGAGTGCTGCGAGCTGTGGAAGACTATTAAACCGGGCAGGCTGAGGAAACAGTTTGTGCTTTTCCTGCTGCTGGCTGGAGAAGGAGGTGGTGGAACTGATCCATAGCCAAATACCAACAACATGATGGTATTTTTATATGAACTGGCCTGAATAAGATTGGAATTCTGCATCATTCTGTTGTTTTAATCACATAGATGCATTTGCAGTCCTCTCCCAAGAACTATAAGCCCAGCAGATTCTCTCCAACGATTCCATTACACTGTGCAGTGGCAAGCTTGATCTTGATGGTACCCGATGAGTGCAAGCCCTGCTATATTTTAGAACTGACTCCATCGCTTTGATGGACTGTTGTACAACCTAATTACACTCTGGGCACAGAAAGTGCTGTTCTTCATGTAGCAAGTTGAATGATGTGGTTAAAGCTGGTAAGACTTTGTTTCTGCTGGTTTGAAATGCTTTGGCTGTGGGCGCTGTTGGGATTTGGATGTTTTGGTCTGTGGGCTCTCTGTCAGAACTGTCAATTAAGCTCTGGCTCAGGGCTCAAGGGTCTGGTAGCTTAGACGCGATAAGAAACAGCTTTTGTTTTCTGGAGACTTCAGGCTCACAACAGCTCAAGAGTGGGAACCCTGCGGGCGTCCCACCGTCGGGCGTCCCACCGTCGGGCCAGGCAATTGGCTGCTTGTGCTCTTCCTTCACCTGGGACTTCTCCTTTCCGCCCCTCACAGGTGAGGCAGTGCACCTGGCCCGGGATTTCGGCTACGTGTGCGAGACGGAGTTCCCTGCCAAGGCCATGGCAGAGTACCTGAGCCGACCACACGTGGAGCGCAACGAGATCAACAGCCGGAAAAATATGCTGCTGGCCGCCAAGTAAGGGCTTCCTGTTCCGTCCTCTCTCTCTCGCTCAGGGGCAACGAGACAGCAAGGGTTTTGTTCCATCTCAGTCCTGTTACCTTTGCTGTTTGTTCACCTCTTTTCTGCTAATGAAGTTGCTCTTAGATCCTCACCATTAATTTCTTGAGTGGGGTAACAGCTGGGGCCGTGCCACTGCATTACCTTGGCTCTCATTAACAGAGAGACGCCTGCCTTGTGCAGCCACTGTGCCCCCGCACGGGCAGCGTCTTGCTTCTGTGCTGGGGACCAGGTAAGTTGGGTGGCTCTTCGATGGAGGCTGGCGGGGCTGGGGTTAGGACAGTGCCAGCTGTCTGGGCAGTCCCTCAGCCTGCGCCTGTGCCTCTGGGCTGCATGCTGTCCTGACACATAACAGTTGCCAGGGTTTCACATCCTGTAACTTAATTACTTATGAGTCAATCAAACCTCTGCGTCCTTCAGAACAGCCTGCCATTCCAACTCAGACTGAGCTCGTTTCACACTACATATATCCCTTTTGTGCCTCTCCTTGAAAAGAAGGCTTTACCTGAGGTAGGCTGCTGTTTCCTGGTATAATTAAGTAAGCTTGGGTGATTTTTTTTCTTTTCAGATGTGGCTTTTTTTGTTCTGCATTTTTCTCTCTCTGCTGGAATGTTTACATTCCACAAAACAAAGCCTTTTCATGTGTCATAATGGCATCTGTTTAGGGCAGGACCCAGATAAACCAGAAACCCTTCCAGGTATTCATTCAGGTCATTCGGCAGCTCTGAAAATGTAAAATGTGACATTTTAATTAAAAGCAAGATTGGCCCCAGTGGTTTTAACTTCAGTTTACCTGCTTGTTTTGTAGTGTCTTGAGCGCATGTCTAAGTGGGATGAGTAATAGATAAATACATAACCATAATTACACCTATGATATTTTAAATTATAATATGCTGCTTCTGGCAGGCATGGTGGCACATGGTTAGCATTGCAGCCTTGCAGTGCTGAGGTCCCTGTGCCCGTTGCTTGCAGAGATGGGCTCGGGCCCCCAGTGGATAGTGAGGTTCGCATATCCAGCCATTTTCTCCCTTCTTTGATCTGCAGAAATGAACTGTCAGATGTCTTGTACACCACCTGGTATAAAAAATGAGCAACCCAATGCAAAACCTATTGGTAAATTGCCGGAATGCAATGAGAGTTAAAGGGCCGAAGGGGTGAGTGATGGTGATCGGCCCCCTGTAAACAGTCCTCGAGGGACTGGGGTGGCACGTCTGTGACTGTGGGAAGTGAAAAGCTGATGCTTACCTGGGAAGCAGACCTGGCCAAGGTGAAGTTTAAAGGGAAATCGCACGATGGGAACACAGCCATGAAAGACAGGGCTAAAGAGACAGTTCCTGCCGGTCTGTGGTGCTTGATGTCAGCGTCACAGTTCAACATGTCTGCACATAAAAATAAAAATAAGGTGTCAGCCTTTTCCTTAATAATGGTACAAAGGGGTGCACTGCTTCTTTGTTGAATTAACAGGCATGTACATAAGTGTTTAATCCTTTTAATATTTTTCCATGATTTTTAAAACCTCATTAACTTCAATCGTATTTAACTAGGTATGGAATTTGAGAACAAATTCTCAGTTTCAATGATGACCAGGCAAAGTGGTGTAATACTTCCTATTGAAGACTGAGGAGGTTGTACAATGAGGTATTAAGGAGGTATTCGTGCATCCATATGGTTCTTGATATCCTGTTGCATTCCTTTCCTCTCAAGGCAAATCTGCAAGGAGTTCACTGACCTCCTGACCCAGGACCGCTCCCCTCTGGGGAACACGCGCCCCGCGCCTATCCTGGAGCCGGGCATCCAGGGCTGCCTGACGCACTTCAGCCTGATCACCCACGGCTTCGGCAGCCCCGCCATCTGCGCCGCCATGACCTCGCTGCAGAACTACCTGAACGAGGCCCTCAAGCAGGTGGACAAGATGTACCTGAGCTCGGGCGAGGCGCAGGGCGGCTCCGAGGGGGCGAGCAAGGCCACGGACAAAATGGACAAGCACAGGAAGTGAGACAGGCCACGCCCCCCACCCCCCACACCACCCTGCGTGCTCCGGCCGTCTGGAGCCTGCGGCCGCTCCCACGTGCCGAATTACTTTTGAACTGCGTCGACAACCCCAGAAGCCACAAGCCTCATCCGATTTTCCTTCGGCGTTTTCTTTTTTCCCCCCCCTTCCGAGTTTGGTGTTTTCTGGGGGTGCTCCCCTGTCGTGTCTGGCCTGTTCTGCGTTGTTCCCGCCTCTGACAGTGGAGGAGCCGGGCCGGCCAGCTGCGTGTGTGTGGGCGCAGACGCACTCCGTACCCCAGAGGAGCTGTCGGCGAGGAGGGAGGGAGGGAGGGAGGGAGAGGGCTGAGGCGCGGGTCTGTGGCGTTGTGTGAAGCTCTCCGCACGGGAGCTGGCGCTCTCCTGGACTTTCTGACCCGACCCGCAGTAAAGAGTCTGGCAGGATAACAGCAGGACTAAATGCATAAGACCAGAGAGACGACAATTTACTGGGCCGTTTGTGTTAGAAAGAGGACATCGCTTGGCTACAGTGCTAACGGGCACAGATCTGGAAGAATTTACAAGGGTGCTGGAGGTGCGGACAGTGGGGAGAAGTTTAGCGCCCAGATGCAAGGACAGTCCTTCACAGCTCTGTCTTGTTGGAGGAGGAAAACTTGAAATGTTGGTGGACGAGCGGACTCCTAAAAAGTTTTAATCGAGATTTTTTTTTTTTGCGCTACTCTCTTGTTCACCCCATCCCTGCGGCGTTCAAAGAGCCGCGGACAGAGGGACGTCACCGCACAAAAGCACGTCGGCCGGATGAAGTCATCAAAGGGCGCAAAGGGCAGGGCGGCGTTTTTTCTGCCTTCCGACGCCGCGAGCTTTCAAGACCCGGCTTTTAATGAGCAGAGACGCTCCGGAACTGCTTAAAACCCCACTGGCAAATCTTCACCTGCGGCAAGACAGCGGAGTCCCTGGAAAAACATTTTTAAAAAAACTTTTTAGAAGAAGAGATGAGAGAGGGGGAATTGTGTACTTCCCTGGCTGACTCTTTTAAAAATAATTTGTGTAAAGTGAGGATTTTTTTTTCTTTCATCTTCCTTGAATGTAAATATTTTATTTATGTTGTAATTTAACGGGATTTGTAAATACTGGTGTACCACTTCGCTTTTTAAGAAGTTTTGTAAATGGGTTTCTCTTCTTTTGTTTTTTTTTTTAATACAGAAACAAAATGCGGCGTTGTTGGGCAAGACAACGTACGTTATACATTTTTTTTTTTGTGCGGAAACGTATTTTAAAAGCAAAAAAAAACCAATAAAACAGGGTATTTGAAAGTGAATTTGTGAAGATTTGCCCGTTGTCTTTTCCCTCCGAGAGTGAGTGTAACGTGACACGGAGGGCTGCGGAGTGCGGTACCCTCCCCCCCCACCCCCCCGAGCTGTAGTTTGGAAAGCGTGCTTGGCAGACCGATGGTCATTCATGTGTGTAAAAGCAGTTTAAAAAAAGGGGGAAATAAAGCACTAACAGAGGAACAATGGTCCTCATTATCTGCTGTAACTTAGCCATTCAATAAAACAATTTGATTTTGTGGTTACGATTCGTGACGTGTATGCTGGGTGGGGTGGCAGCTCCCCCCCCCCGATACAACTTCTCTAATTAAGGTTCTGTTTGGTCTTTGATGATGAAGCACTAGTTCCTGTCCATTCTGGAAACCGGCAAGTCCACATTTTCTCAGGTGCCTGCAATGGGGCAGCAGCAGTGCTCAAATGGTTTTTTAATGGTTCATATACAGGCAATACTCTAGAATATTGGTTACCCTGAGTGTCAAAAATGTCAAGTTCCTAGTATCTGCTCCCAAGGAAACTGCAGCTGGAAAACAAGGAATTAGAGTTCAGGTTTCCTATGCAGCTGAGTGGAACATCTCCTTTCCCTGGAATGGTTCTCCTGATAACAATTCATCACATTCTGCTCGTGTTTATCTGAAATTTGGTCCACCAGGCACTGCTGACAAGCTCTCCTCCATTGGTATTCCACAGGGGTTCTGTATCATTTATTCTAATGAATTAAATGAAAAGAACCAAGTTGTTTATTACTGCTCCACCTTTCCAAGGGGGGGGGGGGAGCTGTCTTTATTCTCGCTGCAGTGTGCCGGTGGCAGTCCTGTTGTGACATGAGCTACACTTATCAATGGTAATGGTAACAGGATGAATGGGGATTTTCATTTCTTACATTTTATACAGAACTTTTCATGCTCAAGTTGTTTTTTTTTAAACACTGAGTGGCTGAGTTGAAGGGCAGTCCCTCTTCAACCACATCCCAGTGCAGCCCCACCACACATCAGGTACAGGAGTAAGATACTGCTTCACAGATGCACCAGCTGAATCCAGAGGGAACTGGAGGCTGGCCTGTGCAGCCCAGAGTAGAATCTAGCCAGGAAACTGGGTTAACACCCCTTCTTTAAGGGAGACAGCAGGACTTTGGGCTAATTAATATTAATCCTGCAAATGAGTTTTTTTTATTCTTTGTCTTGTCAGTTGCGGCAACAAGCCTTGGAAGTGTTTTTAGAGAATTAACCATTTGTGTGCCCCCCCCCCCCCGGCCTGTGCAGCAGAGGTGATTTGTTTTGTGGGGGTGGGACAGTATGTGGGACCGTCTTGAGTTTGGTCTACCCACAGTCCTCCAGTGCTGAGGCTATAGCCTGAACGGGCTCTCCCCCCCTCCTCTGCTGCCTGGCGTGTTCCTTCAGTGCAGCCCAGCCAGCACTTCACTGAGCGAAGGCCTTTGCTTCTGCTGAAACCCCTCTGAACCTCTGCTGCTCTGTCACCCCTGGTTTGTTTCAATTCCACTGTCCCCATGATGGTGAAGAAGACCAGGCCCAGCCCTACGTGTGTTGCACAGCATTCAAGAAGCCCTCAGCTGTTAACTTCCTCTCAAACAGTTACAATGGAAAAACTGTTCAGCGATATTAGGGCCTAAATGGGCAGCAGTTAAATTATAACCCCTGCCCGATGCTGACAGGGGTTTCTGTTTCACATCTGCTAATTAGAACCAATTTTTCTTAGCCCATTGTAATCTTCAGCTGTTTTAAATTCCAGTCCGATCTTAAATCTGTCCGAGCTTTAACTGAGCAAGAGCAGTGCAGACTGTGACCGCATCAAAGAAGTCATTTAAGGACAGTGTAAACTGCTTAAAATGTCGGTCTTAAAAGACCAGCATATTTGGACCTTGTCTTACAATTCCTGTTGACAAAAAAAAAATCTTTGTTGTTTTCAAATTTCATTTGGAAGTAGGTTTGTTTGAAAAGTTGAGTTTTCATACGTGTGTCTATAGAGGATTCAGAACAATGCTTTAGCAGAAACTGAGTGAATTCATCCTTGTCCTGCACTATGCCTCTGGCGCCGGAGAGCGGAAGACGGGTGGGGTGTCCTCCGACTGGGTTCTGATGCTCTGAGCCCAAAACACCAGGGGTGCTGGAGGGAGGGGTGGATTGTGTTTATTAGTGTGGTCGAGGACGCTCTGTGGAACAGGCAGGCGTGTGAGGGCTGATTGTTCCAGCTATGCTGCAAGATAAGGGGGGGATTGTCACCAGTTTTACTGTGACCAGAATTCAGTCTCCATGGCCCTTTCACACTACTGTACATCTTAACTGTGAGCATGGCGCTGAAGGGATACAGCCCAGGTAATGACCTAAAAAAAGGTAGAGAGGAGAGGGTAGTCTCCGAACACGGTAAGAAGCTCCAGAAGACACAGACCACCGCCTCAGCAGGTAAATAGGGGCAGCCTGGCCCACAGCATGCACTACCTGTCCTGCAGCAGAACTGGTTTAACCTGCCGCAGCCTTTTCAGTTCCACATGTTCATTCCTCGGGGTTGAAAGCCGAGACAGGGAAACGTGCACTATCTCAGCCTGAAGATGTGCCCAGCTCCCTGACCACAAAGCCCTCATCACCTCCCGCTCAGGGGGCCCCCGGTTTCGACAGGACTGGGAAAACAACACAGTAAGTTTGAGTAAGTTTACAGTTCTCTTTTATTAGGGTCTTTGTAAAAACCTTAATCTCCACACAAAAATGCTGCTAAAAATAGAGCAAATTCTTGATCAACTGAAAGGGGAGTAACAAACTTTGTAGTGATATTTTTCATCTGCCAATGGCAATGTGATGGTTTTGTTCATGTGAAGCTCTGGGTTAAGTTTCGTCCAAACCCCTTAGTGCGAATCCCTCCTTAGTGATTGTAGAGCAAAGAGCCAGTTCGATCAGAACCAGAAGGATCTTGTCCACACTGTATAAGGCACAAAGGGGCAACATTATTCTGTCCAACAGTGCAGAGGTGAAGTCAAATCCAGTGCTGTGCTTATTTGAATTGGACCACACCCAAGCGTCAGCGTGTGTCATTAAATTCCTCGTGCAAATATTCTTGAATATATGATGAGAGGAAAAAAAGCACAAGCTTGAATTACTATTCACCAACAAATGCTGGTGGCATTCTAGGTTTGTTTAAAAATAGAGCACCGTAAAGGAAACTTAGAACGTGCAATAAAGCCACGTGGAACAGCTTTTTATGCTTCAGGGCAACAGTTATGAGTAAATGTTTTGCAGTCCAGTCATTCTAATTAATTAGAATGGGGACTGAGAAAGAACAAGCAGGTTTGTTCCAAGCTGAAATGTAAAAAGAAGAAAAAACATCTCAGCAGTGGAGCCTCCTTCACGTTTGCATTGGGTATTTTACATTAATTGAAATGAGTTAATTGACTAGAGTGTCTGAAGGGCTTCTGACTGTAGTGTTACTGTTACTTCAAATCCCAAAACGTCCCAAGAAACCCAGATCTAGCAAACTGGAAACAAAATTTCTATGCAACAAAAAAAAATGGACACAAAAAAACAAAAAATGTCGATGCAGTGTAACGTACAGCAGGTCAGAGCAGGGGCAGAGGAAGGCAGCGCGATCTACTGGTCAGAGCTGTGTTACAGCGACGTGAGCTGAGATACAGAGAGGCAGGGTATGGTTTCGGATAAAAAGTGCCACAAAAGACGCAAAACAAACAGTTAAATGAGGATTTGCACGCACCACTGTGGGCCAGGACAGGGAACAGCCCCCTGGGCACGGCTCTCGGCCTGCAAGCGCCTGGTCATCGCGTGTCCCTCCTGCAGGACAGCAGAAACAAGAGGAGGAGAGTCTAAAACACGCGAAGGAGAGGAAAGCAGGCCCAGGTCAGGCAAGGAGCAGGGTGGAAAAGCGAGCGGCAGAACAATGAGAGTTTCAGAGAGCGGCTCGGGGGGAGGGATGAGCCTCTACTCCTCGGAGAAAATGTGGTAAAAATTAATCCAAATTACAGACGACGGATGTTTCGGTGGGGTACTGAAGAGCCTTTATGAAGTGACTCTTCTTTTTGTTCCGTCTGAGTCATTCTGTGGGAATGCGGTGGCCTGTCCTCCCTGATTCCCTGCCCACCCCAAACACAGTCACACACACACACACAGCAAGTCACCCTGTCCTTCCCCAAAACAGCAGCGTCTGATCCGACGCCCTCCCTCTCCTCTCGCAGACAGCAGATGTCAGAGGTTCTGAGGGAACCGATGCTGCTCCACTCTCACTCCCAGGAAATGAAATAATTGTGCCTCCTCCCCCCCCCCCCACCCCCTTCAGAACCAAAGGCCTTTGCAATCCGACAACGCAAATTTGTCCAGCTATCCTCTCCTTTCCCATACGCACATGCCAGGAAGAATCAATGATAGGAGAGCAAGCTCTAAATACCCATGCAAATTGAAAGCAACTGTTACTTGCTAAAAAAAAACCCCACACAAAACAAATACTGTCCGTTTACCTCTTATTGAGCAACACTAATCCCAGAAATCTGTCAGCAATTGCCCATGTTGAATGGCCCCAGCAAATGCATTCTAAAGTTGTTCATTCAATGTCTAAATCACTTAAAGCAAAATAGGTGCCTGCCACACTAATTTTCTTTAAAAATGTACATTATTTTTCTTGATTACTATAAATCTGCTGGAGTTCACGAAAGTAGTACTGTAATTGAACAGACCGTTTTTGTTAAATGCGTATTGAAGCTGTTTTTGTTTTACCAAGTCAGTTTGTGCTTAGACTCTCTCTCATCTAGTAACCCTCCCTCTCGCTCAAATGGTAACTGCACACGGGCCACATGTTTGGGTCTCAGAGTCCGAGTGGTAATGAGGCCGAGGGCTCATTGTTAATGAGGACTAACGAGTGCGTGGGATAAGAAGGCTGTGCGGGAGAGGGGAGTGGGGCAAGGGGCTCTCCGTCAACCACCTGTCAGGACCTGGGGGTACGTCACCAGAGGATCATGGGACGGGTTCATAGTGCCAGCTGTCCGTCGGTGATTTCAGTGGTCACTGACTGGCCTGACTTCTCTTTCACACACAGAATCAACTGCACAGCACATCCTTCTTCCCACACGCACAGAGGGCGTCTGCCAGAGTCGGAGAGCTGGCTAGTATCGTTTACCTCCCCAAGAAGAGTCAATACCAGTGCCAAGACTCTTCAAACAACTAATCAAACAATAAGAATGTAAGCTTGTGGGAGTCTGGAATAACCATCGTTCAGGAAGCATCTGAATGAGATTATTGGATTAATGAGCGTCTCACTACCCAGTGACTATATGCGCCAAATGGCCTTCTCTTGTTTGTAACCATTCTTATGTTATTAATGCATTGCCGAAATCGTATAACTCTACTCATGGGTTGCAAAAAACGTACAATATACTGAACTTACAATCGCTTTGAAGTTGTAATATCTCAGAGGGGATGAATAGAACATTTGAGCTAATATGCAATATTTGCATTTACTCTTTTTTACATGATGTCTTGTGCGGGTCTCTACAGCTCTCAGCCTGCACAGGAGCCCAGCACTGTCCTCTCATACCCGACACACAGGGCGCCCTTCCAGGTCCCTTCGTTTTCATCCCTTGTGATTAACGGATCCCTTCCTCTGGTAGGGGGCGGCTTTATTTTCAGTGTGTGCGTGGCTCCACCCCGACGCCAACCCCCGCAACAATGTCTGATGTCATCCCAGGACTGACTCACTCGAGGCAGGGCCACAGGCTCTCCAGTAAAAGCAGGTTCTTTCTTTGACCGAGCAGATTTCTTCAGCCCCTTCAACACAGAGTGGAGGTCCCCAGCCAACAAGCCCATTGGGGACATGTGTCAGCAGATATCAAAGCCCTCGGACACCACCACTCACCTGTGGACAGGAGGACACCCCCCAGGACAGACCGACAGAGCTGTTGTTTCCAGGTGTGGATGGCAAGACAGCAGGACTGGGAGGGATGGACATGTCCTCAGTTGGTGTTCCTGAGAATAAAAAACTGTAGAATTAGCACACAGTACAACAAACAGTACACTTAACACAACATTTCTGAATTCTAAAAAGCTGCTCTAATGGATGTGTGATCTCCAAAAAAAAACCCTCCAACTTCAGTGGTACAGACACCAGACTGTGGATATAAGCCAGTTTGATCTCGTAGTGTTTCCACACTTCCACTGCCTGCCTTAACAAAATTATTAGACAGCACTGCACTGAGCCCTGTGACAGAGCTCTTCTGGGCCGTGTTGGATCTTGGCTGACTTGCAGGATGTCTGCTCCTGGAGTTTTGGTCTTCACACGCACAGAGGGATAAAATTTCTCAACCCGTTTCACAGTGATGAGCGGCTTAAAGTTTCTGCCCTGTGGTGATAAGCGAGCATCACACAAGACGCAGTTATTGATCAAAAAGGCTTAACTGTTGCTGCTTGCAACATTATTGTGAGTTTCGGAGTAGAGTGTGGAACAACCTACAGTTCCGCCCGCAAGCTCCCGGCCAGGACTCCCTGGACTTCAGAGCTCGCTGGAAGAGAGCCTCACGCCAGGAGCTAGTGGGGCTCAAGAGAATGGCCGCCCTTCGCCTGAAACCTTCCCTATTTTCTCACACACTTGTGAAACAGCGACGTGGGAGCAGACGAACTTCCTGTGCTGGTTTTGGCTTGGTAGCAGTCGTGCCTTTAACGAGAGGTGGCAGCGATGTAGCCTTCATGAAGCAGTCATTGAGACCACAGGGGGCAGAGGCTGGCTTCGCTCCGCAGGTGCCCTGACTGGTGCCAGTTTTATGTGCTCCTCAGGAGGCCGAGGACGGTGCGACTGGGCTGCGTGAGCTCTCGGCCGGATGGAAAAAAAGGGAAAGGAACAAGTGACTCATCGCCGCGTGAGTGCTGAGCAGTTCTGGAGCTGGAGGATCTTACTGACACAGGGAAGAAGACAGTTTGAATTCCTGCAGTGTTTTCCTTCCTAATCTCCCCGATGTTATCAAGTCCCAACACAGCCCGGTCCCCCTCCCTCCTAGTCTCATGCCAGATACTTCTTACACTCCTGCCTTGTTTAATTATTTATTGAAATGCTGTTTATACAAGACGGGGGTGCTGCGCTGTGCCGGCTCTCGGCAGGCCCGCGCGGCGTGGACCCCCCCAGCCTCACCAGCGCGCCCAGACGGGAAGAGCCCTACTCCTCTGCCAGAGCGGGTGATTGCACATCCAGCCTGTCCTGTGGCGGCGAAGTCTCTACCTGGTTAGTACATGTCATCAGATCCGGTTATTTCCAGAGCAGCCTCCTACTCTCGTGTCACCACTTTGTCCTGCGGCCCCCTTGGGGATCCCTGGCTCGGCAGGAAGAAATCTCTTCCCAGCAGGGCGGACTTTTCATTCCATTTCTTGTGGCCCTTTTTTTACCGTGATCCCGCTGCACCTCTGCTTTGACATCTCAATGGTACTACACTGCACCATGGAGAACCCTTCACATCTACTTCAGGAAAGCTGGCGCCCCAGCCTTGTGCGACTCATCAGGCCCGATTTTATTCTGCTTAACACTGTGTTCAGTGTACCGAGAGGTCATCACTCCTCCCTGAACAGGACACTGGAGCGTCAGAGGGGTCACACCCCAGCAATGCCGATAGGTGGAGCAGAGCGACCGGATCGAAGCCCTTAACTCATGGAAACAACCCCCTGGTTAGGAGAGCAGGACTTTAACCATTACTGGACACATCCTCGCGGGACCTGACGGTGTGTGGGGGCGTAGTCTGGGCTCCGAGCTTGGAAACTGGAAGGTTGTGACAAGGCAGCACAGAGAGGCTCTGCTGCGTGTGTAGCCTTGTCACAGGCCAGGCTGCTGCGCCCTTGAGCAAGGCTCCCAGTGACATGCCTTGCTGTATATATGGGTACAGTTGTGAATATCTTTGGCTACAAGTATCAGATAAATGTATAGTGAAAGTGCACCAGAGTTAACGTTCATAAAGGAAGCTCTAGTAAACACTGCCAGTGGACTGGTCTCTGGGTTTCTGCACCCACTCTGTGCACAGGGGCATTTTACATACTGAGCTGATCTTTCTTTCTCTTCTGAGCTGTCCGGTTTCCCTTACACCTTGCCATTGTTGCGTACTTGTCCTGATTACAAGTTACATTGTTACTTTGTTAACCGTTGTTATGCTGTAGCAACACTAATTCATTGGTCACACCCGTCAAGCATTTGGAGTTGAACTGACATACCTGTACTACTCTCTTCAGCAAGCACCAGAAACACTTTCTAAAAATAATACACGAATAAGAAAACAATATCAAAGAACCTTCTCCAATTCTAATTTATTAAATCAACATTTATAACCAGAGAAAAGAAAAGAGAAAATGACCTTCATGAGTCTACAGCGAAAACCGACAATGAGCAACACAGTGCAAGTACTGGGTGCTCCTGGGCAGTGTTATTACCGGCTCAGTAAGACTTGGGCCCTTCTGTCAGAGAAGCACATGGATCACCAGAGGTAGACGCAGGTATTGTCTTAGGCACGTGGAGTTCAGCCTCTGGTTAAGTGGCTGTCTAGGGAGGAATGCGGCCTGCGATCCTGGGACTAACCCAGCCGTGACTGCAGCAGGGATGACAGCAGACCCCCTCTATCACCTACCTAACCCTCCCCCACCCCCCCGTCTCCGCGGTCACTAACACACCAGCCTGCTGCCCCTCCCACCTCGCTCACCCCCCCTCACAGCGGGGCCAGAGAAAACGAACGTGAAAAAGAGAAAGATCGAGGAATCAGTAGCATTTTTCTCATTTAAGTCCTTGGCCCTCAAATCTACCTCAATAGGGAGTATTCAGGCTGGAGTGTGGCAAGGAGTGGTCCTGACTGGAGTTCTGTGGGGCCCAGCCTTGATTAACACTGGTAATTAAGTCAAAGCGTGTGGTCGTGTTAGGGATCTCTGCTTATCAGGTCTGTTGCTCTGCATCTTGGCTGCAGAAAGGTCTTCCCAGGGATCATTATTTTTGAATCTGAGTCTGCAAAGCCAAGGAGCTCTGTGCTAGTGTGCATTTTAAGTAATTTTTCGGAGTTGCTGATTTCATGAGATGCTTGATAAACGCATGCTAATTACAGAAGGCTGTAATTAGAAGGCTCCTGGCTGTAGGTCAGTGTTTGTGTGCCAGTGTGTCCTGCTTGTGCAGGAAACTCACCGATCTGTTTAATTATTATTTACACATACAAACAGAGGTGATCCTACTGCTTGACTCTCCCAGGCTTCTGTTTTGCTCTGTTGCCAAGCTTTGAAAGTACAACTGATTCTTTCAGGCTCCAGGGAGCTGACATTTTTAAGCGGCAGCACTGAGAGAAGAAAAAAAGAGTCATGTTGCAGAAAGTCATCCTAATGTTTGGGGACATCATAGGGGCACATTTGTTTTTGGTGTTGGTGAAGCCCCTCTCAACAGGGTGGGGGATGGGGAAGGGGGGGGGTATACTCTTGTTTTTCTAGTTTGCAGAGGGGGGTCCCAGCAAGTAGGACACCTTGCCTTTGTCATAGAAGAGTGTGGTCTGCAACTGAAGCTGTGGATTCTGGCACAACGGAAAGAACATTTGCATTGGAAATAACTAACTGAGACATAAAAATCTTTGCATACGACATTGCTTTTGTCTTTTTTACCCAGAGCAGTACATATACCTGGATATGATACTGTAGCTATCCTGCCAGTCTTTGCTTTGCTGCGTCTTTTTGCCGGTTTGCAGAGAAGGGTGCATTAGAGATGCACACAACTAACCTTTTCGGGAAGCACCTGGGTAGCTTTCCATACAGCAAAACAAGCGAGGGTGCCAAGACACAATGCTGCACCACACTGCTGCGTCTGAGGTCGAGCCGAGGCAGCGCGATCACAGCCGGAGCATCTTCAGTAACTCATCACCCAGATACCGTCAAAGCAGTCCTTTTTCACGGCTCCATTGCTGCTACACTGTGGCATCTTTGGCCTACAGATGAATGAGAGCAATCAGATATGTTAAACACAACTCCCAGACAATGAGAGGATAGCTACCAGAGGGGGTTGCATTTGCATGTGCAGAACCACACAAACTGCCCTGAGGCATGTTTTCTGGTCTTGACGGATTCCCTACGCCACGCAAAGATAACTTCTCTCAGAAGGCTGCGCGCTCAAGTGGATGAAAGCAAGTGGGGCGAATGAAGGAAGAGCTCTGCTTTGGGTTTTCGATAAGGCCTGAACCGTATGAAAAGAGCAGCGACATGGCGCTTTTAAAAAAAAACCTATTTCGGTAGTCCGGTTCAATCCCAGTGAATGTGACAGAGGGCTGAACTATGTTGTAGAGAGACTCGCCTGGCTGAGGGAATGGCCGCCTATCTGAGAGAATGAGGATGCCCAGCCCCCCTCACTATCGCGAGGAATGAGCCAGGGAGCTGCTGCAGGAGTGTAGATGGGGGGGGAGGGGTGAAAGGTTTGCGAGAGAGAGAGACGCGTGTAGGGAAGTCCTGGGCACAAGACTTATGTACACAGGTGAGTTGAAGAGTGCCAGTTGGATCTAACTTTCCTTTGGAACTCCATCTAGAAACAGGGGGAGGCAGGGTCTCCCTGGTGCTCTGCTCCTTACCTCGTGAGCGGCTGTGAGAAGGGAGATGCGCAGGGAACCCCTTGCTGTGCCAGTGGCCCACTAGTCTCAGTCTACAGCCCCCTGCACAGCTCAGCGCCACACGACCTCGAACATGCAAAGCAGTCAGAAAAGGAAGTCCTTTCTTGTGTTAGAGCTTTCATTTCTATTTTGGGAGGCAATACTTTCCGAACCGACGCATTTAGTGCACTTTTGAGATTCTTAAAAATCCAAATTCTTTTTTTTTTTCATTCATTACCCAGCTTTCCAATATTTTCCTCATTTTTCACAGTTCAGCACAGTAACATCTGGCCAAACAGTTCCCGGATTTGGATGTGCACAGCGGGTGTTCTCAGTGCCTGGAGAACGCAGGAACCACCTCCATGTAAGGGAGTGAGGAAAAATGATTACAGGTGAATCACCCAGCAGGCAGACTCTCTTACTGCTGCCTGAGGAGAGTGACTTTCTTGTAAGGACGATTACTGACACCAGCAAAGACCTGCAAAACAGCTTTCCATTGGCGACAAGACAACACAGATGTGCTCTCCTTTTCTTCTCAACACCTGATGTGGACATTGTGACCTATTCCACAGCTTTTAGTTTTTAATCCACGCTGAAAATGATCCCAAAGCTTTTAAGTTAGCTAATCAACAAGGGCGACCATCAACAAGCTACTTCAAATGCATCCCTCTTTGGACACAGTCATTCAGGAAGTAAAGGTCTATTTAAAAACTTCTCCTTAACAAATTAACAGTGATAAAACTAAGACAAATCAGATGAGCCTGCTTGCAAAAAGGAGAATTTTAGCTCATTTCCATTTTACGTGCAGCGTCTTCCTGAGCTCAGCAACAGTAGTGGGAAGACTAAGGAAAGAGAATGAAAGAGGCTTTATTTAGTAAACATCTCCAGCAACGGAAGGGTCTCGAAGAGATTCCTTTGACAATAAATAGTTCCAGTATGGAGTGAATCACTGCAAACCGCACTCATTTCCTGCCTGTGTTTATTCAGGGGAACGAGATACAAGCTGTCCGAACTTGTTCCTGCTTTGCCGGCTGTGAATAAATCTGCTCTTCGCAGGCACCCTGGGCTCGGCCCCCAGTCTGCGTGCCTGCCAGCGTGAGCTCCCCCAACCACACCAGACACAAGGCTCCGGGGAGCCATGGGGAGCAGACTGGCTGTCCAGGGAGCCCTGGAAGTCTCTCTGCGCAGGACACTACCAAACCCTCTAAATTGCTAAAACTTTCAGGATGAAGGCCTCCACCTCCCTGAAGGTCAAAGCTCTTGGTCACTTTTCACATCTTGGGAGTCACAACCAGCCTCTTCTTTGGCCTGGCAGTGATCAGACGCAGTTGTCTGTGATCTAACCCAATTCATTGGCTTTCACCCTGGACAGGAGCCTCTTCAGATCCTGTGCTGTGTTTTCAGAATCTTTCTGTATCCAGCGGGCACCATACCACAGTACACATCTGAGTTCAGGTGGTGCACACTGGTCACATCTAAGCCCTTCTAGGGTGAAACAAGATGTCCTGTCCTAAGTGCAGTATCTGCTTTAATGTGAAGCAAGTAATGCTAAAGAGCAAGTCACCTGCATTTCCCAGAGGGTGCACCTGAATGAGGAGAAAGGCTCCTGCACAAACACACAGGGTGTTTTTAAAATCTCTGTCTCTCGCAAGTGGAAGATATCGGTGCATAAACAAGCTTCAGATGATCACATTTCCTTCACTTCCAAATAGCTACGGACTTCACAGAACCACCCATTTCTTCACAGGGCTCTGCGTGCTTCCTATGCACGGTGCTGTCTGATCACAGTGGGGTCAGCCAACTGCGATACAAAGATTTTTCAAGATATGTTGCACAGTGTAAGTGTGGCTTGTAATGGGAGATTTGTGTTAACAGGCGAGCATTTTCCTTACGATGCTTTTTAATTATGAGCAGAAAGTTACGGTCTACAGCTGTTGACAGATGTGAATGTCTCTGTTCCCAGGAACATGTGTGGGACAGGTGGGAATCTGCTCGACCGAGCGCTGCTTAGTACATAGACAAGTGCATGGTGAACCATCCTGTTTGGACCAATTTCCTGGGGTCACCTGAAGACGTTCAACATGAAAATGGGTATGTGAATGTCTGACCCATTCCTAAGAGTTTGCAGGACCAGAACCTAGACACGTAAACTGAAAGTTCTCTGGGTCAAGCTCTGGCTTGGCCCATGTCTGTGTCCAGTCTGCACAGACGCACAAATCCTACGACACCGCGTCCTGCTGGAGCTCTCCCCCCCAGGGGGTACCCACAGGAAACGTGCACAGCATGTTTGTTTTCCCATGTGTTTCCTGGGGTTGCATCACAGATGTATTCCTCTTTACCATCTATAGTCTCTACAATTCAAACAAGGTGTTTGCTTTCGGCCTATAGTGGGATAAGACTACACTATAGATGGCCCATCACACACCCCCCCCCCCCCCTCACTAGCCCCAACTTTCCAACACCTATTGCCAGTGCTGTCATGGCAACTGGCTGTTCATCAGGGCGGATTATTGTCAAGTAAACCACAGGCGTGTTTACAGAAGACCCTGGCATGGGTCCAGCACACGGATTTCAGCACCTAGAACAGGGTGGCGAGGAAATCTGTCAGTTTGGCCTGTCAGAAAGGCTCTTTCTTTAAACAAGCGGACGGAACGCCAGGGAGAGAACACAGCAAGACAGTTTTTTTCTTTCAAACATGGAGACTTTCTGTGTGCTGCTTTTCACCAACGCCTTGCTGCGATCGGTTTTTTTTTCTTTTTTTTTTTTAAAGTGAAAAGATTTTTAAAATATATCTCGAAGTCCCTCGGGAGGAGACGATTCCCCCCCCTCAGACGCCTCGATCTGCGACACTGCGGCAGCAGGCAGCCGTGACTGACCTACTCTGTCCACACCGCCGCAGGGGAGCGCGGACAGCGGGGAAAATCCGCAGCCATTCCTCTCTGCCGCAGAGGAAGGCAGCCGTGAACCTGCCCACTGCGATGGGCCAGGAAAACGAGGACGATTTCCTGATTGACAACACTCAAAAAGTCTCTGATGGCAGGAAACAAAATCATTTTGCACTGAAGGAAAAAAAAACAACATTTGATGTTCAGAAAGAAAGTGAAATAACAGAAACACAGTTTTGGACCGACGGAGAAGTCTTTAGATGGAGACGGGCTCTGTACGGAGTCCAGCTGTGAGCCCTAATGTCTGCGATTCTGCTGTTCAGCTGTCTTGCTCTGCGAGCTCCCCTCCCTGTGCTGTATTACACAACATGAGACTCTTGCTGTCTGGACTGGTTTGAAGTCAAAACCACAAGAATGTGCTGCACACACACACGGGCTCCAAATGTGATCCGAGGAGGGGAGAACGTCCCAGCTGTGTGAGGAGCGGGCTGCAAGGCTGCGCTTCATTGGTCACTGTGTTGCACTGGAAATAAACTGTACCTGCGAAACGAAACACAGGAACAGCCTTCACTACCCAGACTGTTCTCTGAAGACGAATGATGACCACAGTGCAACATTTATTCTTCATTCTATGAACGCGTGCAGTTTTATTTACACAAATGCACTTGTCTGAAGATTGCTACAAGATGCCCAGGGAATACCAGGACCAGTGCATCGAACTGGCCACCGCTGGCCGTTCCTGGTTGGCACGGATAATCTGCAGGTACCAGCATGCTTTGCCCCAGCCAGACACGATGGGCACTGCCAGCACTTGGCAGGTCTAGCAGGTGCACAGCTGAAGAAAAAGTTTCAAAGATAAAGCCTTGTTTAGAGTTTGTGAAGATCAACAACACCAGAATCCAACAGCAACACCGGGCACTTCGGAAGAAAATCTGGCACGGAGCCCGATGCAGAAAGTGACGTCGCCCCCCCTAGGGGCTGGGATGGTACTGAGCTCTCTCGTGGGCAGGAGGCCAGGATATTTCTGTGTAGCGGAATTCACTGCCATCCATCGCGCAGTTCTGCAGTCATTGGCCCATGAGCATCAGCGACTGGGTCTCAGCGCAGAAGGAGGGGCACTCGCCATGTTCTGCCAAAGTCAAACCAGTTGATCCTGGACGATAAGGATGACCTTCCGTCCCAGGATCGGCTGGCGATGCCTGCGAAAGTGACTTGAGCCCAGCCCAGACCTCTCAGCCAGGCTGTCCTCCTGCGCTTGGAGCAGCATGCTTTGCTCAAGCTAGTTAAGCTAGTTTTGTGCGCATGCCTTGCGATACAAATGAGGTGCTCTAGTAAATGCATAAGTCACATGAGCATTACTCAAAGGGGCCTCACTCTCATAAAAGTGCACTTCTATGAGAGCTGGTATCGACATGCCTGAGTGAAAGGATTTATTTCGAGATTCAATCAAAATAATAAAACACAGTACAAAAGTGAAAGAACAGAATAAAGGACTTGTGAAGGTCTACAATGTCATTGATAATGCCATCAGCAGCCTTCCACCCTGAAAGCAAACGAGTCAAAGTGAGGTCAATGAAAGAAGTACCCTTGGGGTACCCCCAAAAACACTGCAGCCCGAGACCCTTCAGCTCACACTGCGGAAAGGAGGGTGGGGCGCTTGTCTGAATGCGTACATCACTCTCCGGGTGACAGCTCACTGCAGCGGAACAAACGCAATCTGATGGCCAGCAAGCAGCGGCCCTGAGTGGCTCTTCTGGGCAGATGGGTAAACACAGAACAAGCAGGAAGACGCAGAGCCCCACTGGGGGGTGGCAGGAGCACAAATCCTCTGCTTCGCTGGTCCCGTTCTAAAATCAGGAATTCATCAAAGCTCTACGAACGCACACCTGGAAAAAGTCCAAACCGTACCTACAATATTTCATCCTGTGCCGCATAAAGATCTGCCATGGTACGTATTCTAATCGAGAGAGACAACGAAACACACTGTTAAACATATCGCCCCTGGTGTGTTTGTCTTCCTGGGTGACTGGCATGTTTAGCGCTGCCGCTCCACTGAAGTGCAGCCCCCCCCCACGCTGACCGACCGCAGATGAGGACCGCAAAGCACAGCGAGTCCGGGGACGTCACGGCCGGAGCCGAGGAGCGCAGGAGTCTATGTACTAAGGGGCCCATCACACTGCAGGTGAACCAGTAATAATAATTCCTTACACTTATACAGCGCTTTTCTGGACACTCCACTCAAATAACTTCACAAATAATGGGGACTCCCCTCCACCACCAACGTGTAGCCCCAGCTGGATGATGCTGCGCCAGTACACTTATCACACATCGGGGTCCCGGCTCTCCTGGGATCCCGAATTGGGTAATGTGGTTAGAAACTGGATGGATGTGCATCAGACACAACAACATGACCAGCTGCTGGAACGATCCACTCGTGCAAGGGAATGAGCAAGAGTGGTCAGGACATTTTGGGAAACTGCTCTCTACAGCACTTCACTATATCAGCCTCTCAAGTGGGTACTGGGCCCGAGTAAAATTTCACACTGTTGCTTTTAACTGTAAATGTACAGGATGCAGACGACTGCAGCCAGACTGGAGGAGAGGGCAGTGAGAGAGGGGGAAACAGAGCAAGCAAGTGTGTGAGGGACTGAGGGGTGAGGAAGAGGAGGCTGTTAGGGTGCAAGAGTAAGGGGAAGAAGAGACGGTGAGAGGAGAGCCAAGCAGGTGTTTCCGCCAGAACCTCCCGGCACCAGCGCGGGTTTTCAGGAGAGATGTCAAAATAGAGAGCAGGTGAAGCCTTGTGAAATCTCATCGCAAGGAAACGGTGACAACACAGGCCATGGAGATTGAAGCGATAGCTTGTTATCTCTCTGAGATAATTGCATGCAGGCATGTCAGGGGACAGGAGCAAACATGCAGCTGCAGCAGAGGAATTAGAGTCTGGTTAATGGAAAGAGACACTCTCACAAAAGGAGTTTATATTTAACCCTTTCACCTCTCCCCTGTTCTCCTCTCCTCCCAGTCTAGGCAGTATTCCAGAAGCTGAGGTTAATAGAGCCTCAAAAGACCAGATCCCACCTCGTTTCTCAGGGTGGTTGCAGGCATGTCTGTGGCTGAAATACTAACAGGAATCATTTTGATTTTATAGCTAGAGCCCTGAAACCAGGTTTACTTCCCGACAGCAGAAAGCTGTCACGTTTTGTGAACAGAGCACTCCAAAATCTTTCCCAGCAGCAGGAGGAAATAAAACATCCCTCTGTCTCTCCAGCCCACTGCTGAGAAGTGTAAACAGATCGCGACGACACCTCGAGCAGAGAAGGGCTAGAATTTCTTCACAAGGTGAAAACTCCCCCCCAAAAGAGTGACACAAAGATTACTGTTTGCTTATTTTTAAATTAAAGCCCTTCAGGAACATTTTTTCACTCATTTTTCAATGCACTCTTTGTTAGTCATCAGAAATCGTGCAGAGTTCCTGGTTGCTCTTCATGTCGACCAAGAGACACACCTGCATTCTGACCAACACTAGCCTCAGGTGAAACCTTCTATTTTTGTCTGCCCTGCAATTATTTCCTTATTGGATTAAAAAAATAGCAGATTTTTGATGCCCAGAGGGTCTAAAGGAAAACTATTATTGCAGCTAAGGCATTACAAGTGGATTATCTTTTGATTTTGTTTATTTATTTATGTTATGAACACCTTGCCTCAGTGAAAACCTGACCCAGCACTTGAAGGACACTCAGCCAAACAGAAAGGGTTCTGTCATTAAAAGGCAAACCCTTTCAGAGCCTTTATCACACTTACTGATGCCCTTCGAATTCCAGCCCAGCCCTGCAGTTTTTCAAAGACTCACAATGAACCGAGCCCACCGAAGAGGCACATTTGAGGGGAAATGTTGCTTTGCATCGAGTCCAACACCAGCACACCTAAATTTCCCATCGGAAAATGAGATCATTACGGTTAGTGGAGGCAGAGCAAATAATAACTTTCAGTGCAATCGCAGGTTTTCCAGCAGGTTTCATCATTTATCATAACAAAACCCAAGATTGCTTAGAAATGCAGAAGCTTACACACTGGGTCAAAAGGCACGAACTGAAACGCGGAGATGACACCTGACTGTCAGGAGGAGCACCTGAGGTGGGGAGAGGAAGGGGAACCGAGCAGATGGAAAATCCCAGGCTGGCAGAGACAGGCCTCGACAGGCCTGGGTCAGGACAGGGTTAAACACGCCAAGGGCTGCACAGACACGCAAGGCTGTTTGCTCAGGAGGTGCATAGGCTGGAGCTCGGCTTCGCTCCTCTGTGGTCCCGCGAGCCGCCCGAGCCCAGGTAGATGCTGTGCAAGCAGGCGGGCAGACAGCTCACTCAGCAGCACTGCCAGGCCTCAGCAGAAGGCCCCTTTGCCCCAAGCTAAGGACTGTTTATCCTACAGACACAGATTAATTCACGCACTTAAACTGTACCAGCAAGCAATCACATTTGGCATGCTTTTTATTTCTGGTTTCTGGAGCAGATTCCTGGAGATTTACTTTACATGCTTACAGCATACATACAGTACAGTACGTGTCGAAAGACAGCTCCCCCTTTCTGGGACTGGAGTTTGCAATCTGAGCTCTGCAGGGAGGCAATGGCTGGTTTTCTGTATGTTTCGTACCACGATCCATTTAAGGAGGGACTGCATTATCATGAAAGATATGCAAGCAGTAAATATTTCTCATGTTTCTGCAAATGGAATTTCAGTTTCAAGCTCCTAAGCATGTGCTCTTGACACAGTGGGGAGCAGCCAGTTCGAACTCCCCTGACATCCTCCTTGACCAAGAACCGGTTAACCTGACAGCCTCCTCTCCATCGTGTTCCGACACGCTGAGCTTCACAAACACTGAGTAAAGACTTGCAAAGCCAAGAGACGTCAGGCCCAAAGAAAACACTATATGTTAAAACAAACAAATAATTGAATTGCCAGAAGAGCTTTAATGGACAGCCCAGGATATGCTGCAATTTTTACCACAGCATGTTTTAAAATGATAACTGTCTGACAACGTGCTGAAGGAAAATAAATGCTTTATACTGTATCTGTGCAGCAGCACACTGGTGCAAACCTCTGTGCTCTGGTGTCAGATAGTTTGCACTTCATGTCAGAGGAGCTTCTGCTCCTGCTAGCAGATGACCGTCCCTGTCACTACAGATCCCTGTGAAGTGGATAAAGACCCCTGAGTGCTACACTACTTAAAGCTGTTCTGTGTGAAAGCAGCGGTTGAACATTGATGGATAGTGATGTTAAGAAGCATCTTCTAGGTCTAAGTGGAACAATTACTGGTGAAATCACATGGCGTGCCGATGCCGGCATGAATCCAAGAGAATAAAAATCACTCCTGGAGAACTGCTTTGCCAAGATGTAAATGCAGTTTTCTCCAATAACAAAAAAGCCCTCTCCAACATATTTGTGATTATATAATCATTTAAATGTTCCACTGCACATAAATGACCTCCACAGACTTGCCATAAAATAGTTTTCCATGCATTTTGCCAGTGCAATCCCAACCTCTGCGACCAGGTGATTTCCAAAGATCCCAGGAACTTGCTTCCCCTTCCCTCCCCTTGTGGTTTATTTGGGATCCCCTGCTCCTGAAGAGCATCTTGCTTCCAGGACAGGATTTGCACACTTTGTTCATCTGGGATTTTAGAGATCAGCGCCTGCCGGAGCCCTGTAGGATTGCCCAAGATCCTTCTGAAGACTTAACCAGCTCAATGTTGTTCAGTAATACCTCACAAACAGGGCGCACATTGCCTAGGGCTCTCTGGGACAGACAAAGAAATAAAACTATTAAAACGCCAGATAATAGTTTCTGAAAATTACCCCGCATTGCACTGAGATCCTATAATAAAGTTAAGCTCTCCTATTAAGCAGCTGGTTTTCTTCTACCTTTTTTTAGGAGCTAGCTGGTTGCAGTTCTGTAATCCCTCCACACCCTCAGGCAGGGTGCTCCTGGAGCCAAGCACAGTTCAGGGCTGCGGAGTCATGCACGTGTAGCTGGTGTACAAGAAAGTAAAGCTGATAAAACACAACAGGTTCTCCACCGGCACCTTTCATGCCAAGCGTTCTCACAGCGTGGCACTGCCCCGGTTTCTGGGGAGGCCCCAGACTGCAGTTTATGATGTGGAGAAATGAGCAAAAGACAATGTTTCTGTCCTCGTGCATTTCATTTTTCCAGCCTTTAAAAAATGAGGCCCGCCCCCTCCACTGTGTTCATACAATGATCAAGAGTGAACCACAGCTGTTTCTTCACCTGCACACGTGTGACGCTGAACATCACCACCACCAGCCACGATCCTGCAGGGAAAGGGAATTCAAAACTCAGCCGCAGTACCAGATACCCATACCACCCCCACCCCACCCCAGCCCGTGAGACTTTCTGAGCTGACAGTTCGGTTTCACTTTCTCGTGCTCAGCGATGCAATTTACATCCTGTTCCACAACACACCGCTTCTAGCACTGACCAGATTGGAGAGTGCATCTCGCTTGAGCATACACGCCGCAAAGGGGGTCGTGCTTATGTCTGAGGGCTGATACGCGCGTTCGCTGTTCTTGTTATGCTCCCGGACATCTCGCAAACGGAGGGGCGCGGGGGGGGGTCTGGAGATTTCAGATGAGCAGCGCGCACATGTACAAACAGCCCCCGAGGAAGCGCAGTCGTCTCGGGGAAGATTGGCTTTGGCGGGTAACGCAAAGAGGCAGCACAGCCCCAGCCCAGCCCTCAGCCATCCCCTGGAAAGGGGCAGAGAGAGGAAAGGAGGGATCGCTGGATGGAGAGCGGAGAAGGAGAGTGGACAAATGGGTTTGGACAGGCCTGGCGAGGGGCTGGGGCGAGAGGAGGCCGCTGGGGGCTGGGCGGCGAGGCGTGCACGATGTGGGGGCTCGGTGGAGGGGGAGGGGGAGGATGCCGGTGACTTGGGGGAGGCTGGAGCTGTGCCGCTGATGCGATCTGAGCGCCGGAGAGCCGCGCAGCCTCGCCGCCGCCAAATCCCTTCTGACACCGTTCGCATTCTCTTAGACATCGGAGAGGGGAAACAGCACCAGAAAGCACCTGACACACACAGACGCTCGTACAGCTACACAGGCAGCACTGACTGGCACTGCTCTCCACCAGAGAGGTGGAAGGAGACCCAACACTGCAGCACACAACACCTCTTAAAGGCCCAGAGCGAAGCATTTCAGTAATATCTTATCAACTTGTGATTTTCATCTCTCTCTCCAGGAACCTTCGAAAAAGATAAGATAAAGCTAGAGGTAGGCTGTGTCATAGTTTTTAGAATGCAGAGTCTGTCTTTCTGGAGGACAGGGCTTATTGAGACTTGTACTGCCTCTTTCCAGGATTTAAGGGGGATTAAGTGTGTTTTCTTAACACTGATCACGCTTCATAATGCTCCAGATTTCTGGAAGCGCGCAGGAGGTTCATAATCAGGGCGTGCACGTTTACTGGTGTTCATTCCTGTCCTTTGCTTCTTGGCAAAGTAAAGGGCAAACACCTTTCACGAAATAACACAAATCAGCTTTATTTCACTATTCCATTATCCATACTCAGTGGTACGAATAACCTGCTAGTAGTGACAGGCTGAAACGGTGTACTATCACAACACTGGTGCATGGCTCCACATCAACACACATCACTGTCCCCTCGCCTGCCTGCAATCACAGAATACAGAACCAGCCTTTCAGTCTTTTAAAGACTCAGTCCTGTCCTTCGCAGGTTTGTAGCAGTTGCCTGGTTCCTTTTAGCAGTAACACTAGTACTAAGAAACTCGGATGATGCCCCTACACGAGGCAACTAACAAAGCTAACAACAATTACAAATATTGCCACCTGAGCAAACCCGAGCAGATGTACCAAATGAGCACGCAATCCAAACTGGGCCAGAGCTCCTGGAATGTGAGGTAAAAAAAACTAAATTTTGCCAACTGGCCCTTTAACCTTGAGAAAAGAATCTCTGCTGACAGGTGCAAACTAACTTTTGGATCTAAAACCTGGACTCCAAACAAGAAAAAAACAACAAGCTGCCCAAAACCACTCGCTTGATTGGAGAAAAAGCAAAAAAATAAATAAAAAACAAACAACGTGACGAGAGAAAGCGACGTGGCACCATTCGTAAAGGCACAGACTTGAGGAGGTCTTCACCCAGCACTGGTCAAAGAGAGGCAGCAGAGGCAGGACAGCAAGGCCCTCTCCCAGAGAGGTGCAGGGCAGGGTTTGCTTAAAGCCCGAGAATCTCCAGGTAGCAGACAAACAAACAAAAAAGCACTTGCAAAAAGTAAAAAAAAAAAGTCTACAAATTAAAGTACCAGAAAGAGGAAGTAACACAGAAAAATAAATTCCATGCAAATGTCTCTCTGCGAGGTTTGCAGAGAAGCTATCCCGCTGGAGTGAGAGGAGGCGGATTATTTTTGTGAGCGGGTACTCAGTTGTCGTCAGGTGCTCTTGTGCAACACGTTTCCAGCTACGTTTCCACCCCTCACCGTGGTGTGGAACTGGGCACAGGCACACGCGGTCTGGGGCTGCAGGTTTCGGGCTTGCGTGTCAGGAGCCCGTGTCGGGGGAGGCGCTCCGAGTGCCTTTATGTTTCTGCAGTGAACCTGCCGGGCGGGCTGAGGCAGCGCTGCTCCATTCCCACACAGGTGTTACTCTTCCCTCACTCAACTGACAGTCAGAAACCTCCAGCCATGTTTGTTTGAGAACCTTTCTAGGGGATTCACACAGCAGGAAAAGAAGTTACAGGTGTAAACATATACATCAACGCCAGAATATCTTCACTGCCATTGAATTCCAGGCTGAATGCGTGTTTAATACCCATAAAAGAGGCACCGTGGACAGAAAATAGCAAGGTTGATCTAAACGGGATTTATTGTACCCAGCTAACTATCAGATAGTCCTGTATCACTATTACTTCGTATTAAAGATTTGAAATTCAGATTGTTCCTTTTAGAAATAGTTTACTAAAGAATAATTGAATTTTAATCACTTATTTATCCTGCATCAATAAAATGTCATTTGCAGAATGAACATGTCACGGTTGTTTCCAAAACAGGGGGCTGAAATCATAATTCGCATCTGTATTGAACAGGACTGTCAGCTTACAGTATTTCTACACCCATCACTCGGTTTGTGAACAACTGTTGATGCATTTTCATACCTATTCATTACAATGAAGGTTCATCCTCTATATCTGAACAGAAGACATCATCCTCAAAGTGTGACCTCTCACATCAGGGTCTGTAGTGTGCCTACATTCTGACGTTTTTACATGTTTTCTCTTGGCTATTTAACTTATTAACTATTGCCTTGTGGTAAATAGAGTAAATAACACTCAAAAACAAGCAGCAGGGTTCTTACTTTGACCATCCAGGGTTCTGTTGGGATAAACTCAAGCAAAGCTGGGAAATTCTCTAAACCTCAGAAACAAATATCGGAAAGTCTAGCATGCAAAGTGATGGGATTCCATTTTCACTTCCAAACAGTTTTCGAGGAACAGAGTGCCTTTGGAAACCGGGGGAAGGGTGCCCTACCCAAATCCCCAGTCAAGCCCCGACTGGCACAGGCCGCAGCACAGCGAGCTTCAGGTCTGAGGCGCGTCCAGGAAGGAAGACATCAGCTCAGATCCCGGCACGCCTCCACCCGGACGACTATAGCCAGTCTTCATCTGCAGCATCACTGCTTTTCAATGCACTAGCTCTGCCAAGACTCGCTACAGGACTCACGACATCACTGTGTTCCCTGTACCTTGAGGGGAGTGTAAGGGGACAGGAGGTCGAATCTTCTTGCTCCCAGGAATGCTGGGCTCTGCCGACTTGTCAGGTGCCGAACAGGTCTTTTTTGCTCCCTCCTGCTGACCCCTAACTCCCTCTCTCCCTCTCCGTGGGCCTTAACGAGCCCCTGGAAGGCTTGATTAACTCATTACGAGTCCTGTGGGGGGGGGGGGGGGGGGGCAGATCACGGGTGGGTGCCCTGTTGCATGGGGAGCCACTGAAGGTTAGTGTTCGGTTTGGATGACAGTGCGTGTGCTGTCCTTCCCTCACTCCCCCTGCACTCACACCCTCTTCATGAAATGATCATGAACCACTGTTTTGGATTAACACTGTTTTTTCCCTGGTTACTTGGTCAACAGGGAGCCCCAGGGGTGCAGGTCGGAGGGGGAGAGTGGGGGGAGGACTGTCAGACTGTCAGATTGGCTCTCCTGGCAGCTCCCAGGGGGTGCAGCACACGAGCGGGTAGGGACGCCCCAAAGACACTTGCACAGGGAGTCCATGGCAGGGCCCGGCCGATCCCACGCCTCGGCCTTCGACGTCTGACCGGTTTCAAAAAGCAACACCCACTGCTGCTCCCCCGTAAAATCACAAGCATGTCATTCCTCCTTTTTTTTGTTAAACGTCCCCATTCATGGAGCTCCGGCAATTCTCCCAAACTCACAAGCGGTATAATAAATATACGGACAAGAACTGGAAGCAGGAGTGGGTCAGGGTGGAGTATTTCCGAAGACACATCAGCACTCTTGTGCAACCTCTTTAGGACAAATAAGGTTCCCCTGGCCCTAGGAGGAATAAAAGAAAGCCAGATACAGCTCTCAGCCCTTTTTCCTTGTCTCCTAATCAGGTACCAAGAGAATGAGTTTTAAAGGAGCTGGAGACGGCTCTGCCCACAGCACGAAGTCCGGTTGCGTCTCCCGCCTCACACTGGGGCTGCTGTAAGGAAGCCTCTGCTGGCCAGAGCCCCTGGTGGCCCAGTGAGCGACTGGAAGAGGGACGCAGACCAGTCAGGCCAGAGCTGCCACTTGTCTGTCAAACACACCACAGCAGACCCCGGGGGGCCCTCGGTCCCGAGCCAGCCGAGACGCTGCTCGCCCCTCCGTCTGAGCTGCAACCCCAGAGGAAAGCTCTAATGATCACCCGAGCAATGGTCTCCAGCCGGACCCAGGCTGCTCTCTGTTCCCAGCACACCTGGGGGACAGGGAGGCCCTGCATGCTTAAACCGGCTGTGGCCATTAGTGAACCCCAGAAGCAAATGGGGCGCTGCGTCCGTGAGGGCACTGTTTCCGCCTGGTTGCTCATAGAAAAAAAAAAAACACTGCAGCAAAAAATTGTGACATTCTGTTGCAGGGGTCCTGGCAAAACCGGTTTGGGCGTGTTCCTTTCTGAAACGGCGAGGGGAACTGGAAAACGCACGAGGATGTACGCTTGAGTTTGTGGGGAAGCCTGCTGAGCAGCTCCTTGTCAGGATGGGTATTAAACCCTTTTTAACAGGCGTTCTGTGACTCTGTAAGCGCAGAGGCGTGATGCCTGGCTTGCGAAAGAAATATACAGACGTTTACTGCGCTCCCTGTTATTACTGTGATCTTGAGGTGTTTTCTGGGGTTTGAAATCAAAGGCTTGATCCCATTACACAAAGCTCCATTACAAAGAACTCCTTAATCCAGAAAATAGCTTGGTTTTATTTAAACAGATAAGATGGGAGGGAGAACTAGGAAGTCTGAGAACAGGATTTCTTTCATTCTGTGGCTGCAGGGAAAGCGATCGAAACGAAGTCAAACTGACACAAAAGTTGGATAATCTCTCCCCGCCGGAAGTTCAGAGCTGCAAATCTACTACTTTTTATTTTGCGGCTGTAATAGTTTTTTTTGCATTTTCTTCTTGCAGTTACCCACAATCCCCTTGCGCCTCTCGCGGGTCGTCGTGTTGCTCCCGTCACGCTGGCACGCCGTCGTGTCTCCCCCTCTCCTAGGCGGCGAACTGGCCGCTGCCCCCGGCGCCCGGCGCCCGGCCACGGCTGAAACCCAAGAGCACGTTTTAAAGTATCTGTGCCTGTTTTTTTTACAAAAACAGACAAGCTCGTCCAAGGGCCCGCCGAGCTCGCATGCCGACTCCCAGCTGGGGAAGGACCGGTCACCGAGGGACTGCACAAGCAGCAGGCCTCGGCCCTTCGAACCAGAGCTCGCACCGCCAGCGGCTCGCCTCCCTCGGCGGCGGGGTTCAGTCCCAGGCAGGACTCCTGCCCCCAGCACATCTGCATGTGATCTGCTGGCGGACTGAGCTTCCTTAAAGAGTTTTACTGCATCCTGGCGCATCCTGTCTTAATGAGCGACCCCCTCCCCCCCCGACCCCAGCCGGCTTCCTCCTCACCGCCCGGCAGCGGTGCGGACTGCGTGGGCCGGGGCCGCCATGGAAGGGAGCGGGGCCTGGGATGAGGACCCCGCGTGGACACGGGCCCCTACGCTGGGGCCCCACCATTGATCCCTGGCCCCCGGAGCGGCCTCGTTAACCCCGGCTGCTGAAGCTCGTTAACCTGCTAATTGAAAAGGGGAAAGGGGATAAAAGACGAAGGAATTTACTGCCAGCTTTTAACATCAAAGGAGGCAGCAGCAGCACCAGGCCTCAGCGGGGCGACTGCAAGGGAGGGGCAGGAGGTGGGGGAGGGCCGTGGCTGTTCCTTCACACGCGCGTCAGTAGGTGGAAACATTTTTGGTCAAACTTGCTTTCGTGGAGAGGTACCGTAGAGCAGGGCAAGACAGAGCGGGCGACGAAACACTGTTACCGCGGTGTACCGGGGTACAGACCAAAAACAGGGATGTACAATCGAATCACAGCAAAGCAACAGAGGGGTTATGTAAGGAAACGTGCAAAGCATCGCACTTCCTACTAAAGCGATTTAAAAGTGAGGTATGAGCACAGTAAGACTCGCCATGGCACTGCAATCTTACACAGGGGAGTCCTCCTACCGGCTCCGGCCTCAAGACCAGCAGGAGGTCTGTGCAGCGGGGCTGGATTTGCTCGCCGTTCCTTCTTGGACAAATGATGGCGGACTCCCCACACCCAGCGGTACCCATCTCTGCCACCCGCATCCCCCCCAAACGACGGGGCGGGCCCGGGCAACCTCTCCACCTGCCACACATGTCCGTCTCATTCAGGCTACTGCAGGAGACAGAGAGGCGGGGGTTTCGTCATGCCTACCAGACAGACAGCAACGGACGCAAGGCAGGGCTCACCCTGGACAGGACCCTGGTCCATCACAGGCAAGGCAAACACAGACACACCCACTCCGGGGCCAGCTTTCCCAGAAGCCAACCAACCCACCGGCATGTCTTTGGGCTGAGGGTGGGGAACAGGAGCACCCAGAGGAAACGCATGCGGGGAGAACATGCAAGATCCATTCGGACAGCAGCCCAGGTCCAGAACTGAGCTCGGGGACCCAGTGGTGTGAGGCAGCCCGCTCAGAATACAACACCCGAACGATGTCATCGAACAGCAAAACCACCCTCGTTTCACCGTACCCGGGGTCACAGAGACACACAAGAAACCGTCACGCCTGCAAGCCCATGCTCTTGATTGCTAGGAGACGTTTTCTCAGGTCTTCGTGTGAGAAGGCAGTGTGTTAAGGGTCTGGGGATGATAATCGCTAATTCATGCCTCTTAAGTGCTGATTCGACTTGGTCCTCATCTGATGTAGTCTGTCCCCTCGGGGGGGGGGGGGGGGTCCTTTTCATTTTCAAAAGCAATACAGAGAACTGGGGCACCAGGAGCAGAAACGTTTTCAACGAAGTGCCACTGTGAATAGGCGCGAACACCAAGGCTGGACCTCCCTTCCGCTGCCTCGTTCGAACAGTTGGCCCATTTCATCCGATTTTAAAATAATGAAACTGATTAATCTGCACGGCGCAGTGCAGAGTGCAGCCTAGTGGGTCAGATAGATGTTATTTTTTTCCTTCCCTGTCGTCATACTCCCTGAAAAAAAAAGTTCGGATTACACAGAAAACTAAAGATATTTTGTTTCTAAGGCTGGAGGAGTGGAAAGGCTTGTCATTTTACATCAGTTTTATAGCTTCTGACTGAAAACGGCCACTGTTTATCAAGCGAGGGGGGAACAACCGCTTTTCTCAGTTAAATTTAGAAAACATTCACGCGCCTGTGCCCCATTCTTCCAAACCCAGGCTCTGAGGTCATTTAAAGAATTATAGTTTTGTCGTTGTTCATCTCCTGTAAAGTCACGTCGGCAAAATCACTTGTAAAAAAAACTTTGCAGTGTCCCTGCAAACTGAAGTTCTCTTTTGGAGTGTCTCGTTAACACTGACTTAACATTTAGATGCCAAGCTGGATCCAAGATAAAAGTGCTCTCTTTTTTTCAGAACGGCGAACGACGGGGGAGAAAAATTATCATCTCGGAAGCTTGCTTTGAACACAAAACGGCAAATAATATGTTAAAAAAAACAGAAGAAGAGAGTTAAAAAACTGTCATTGCGCTTGTCTAATCCTGACATGCCTTTTTCAGCAAGAACAGAGAATGAATTCAAGCCCCTGGCGATATTTGACCTTTATGGAAAACTAAATACAGTCCGTCTAATTAACCCATCCTACTCTCACACACACAAAGACACAATTTATTAGTTTTTTTTCCCTGCTGTTCACAGGTCAGCAGTTTATTAGACTAATTTGCCTAAATGCAAATTTTCCTCGTTTGAACATTAAGTTTATTAACCCCTAGGATTTAATGAGTTTTAAAGACTATGCAAAATTAACGATCACTCTCTGTGACATGTAATTAAAAATGCGCGAAGCTGGCGTTGTGTGCGTCTTCCCTCAATGTGCAATGACTTCAATTTCAAGATCCCCACTACAAAATACTGGATCAAGGTAGTCGGAGCAGCAAGTCGGACGTTTCCGGGTTTTTTTTTATGACTTGAAACATCTTCTTCATTTACGTGTTTCTACAGCGTTATTCTTAGTTTCTCTGAAGGACCCCAGGGAGCAATAGGAGCTTGAAATTCCGGCAGGACGGCGCGCTCTTCCTCAGGCGGGGGGGTTGCACAAAACTGACCGCAGTAAAAATCGAAGTAACGTCGAAGTACGCAATTCGCAGTTTTAAAATTCGTACGTGTTACTAAGGAGCCTTTTTCAGGCTATTAATATAGCAGCGGCAATGCGAAAAATGCCATTTAAATATTCTAAACACAGAGACGTGCGAATGAACCCGGCAGAACGCTCTATTCGTCACCGGCGCTCCGGCTGCTCCGCTCTCAAACGTGAGAACCTCGGATATTCCGGGCGCCTTGATTTTGTTGTGATAGTTTTCCAAGACAGGAGTTCGAGGGGAAAAAAAAAAAAGTGGGGGGGGTTATTAATGAACTCATTAAATACACATCGGTTTCCCCTGATGCAAATTAGCCTAATTAATTGCGCCTTGTTTTCGCACATGAACCTCGCGACGGCGCAGCCGAGGCGCGCGGCTCTGACAAGAGGACCGAGCCGCTGACAGGCGCGTGCGGTCCGCGCGGGCTCTGCCTGTCAGACCGAATTGGAGGAGATTCTGGTTGAAAACACGGAATCTGAAGAGCAAGGAAACGGCCTTTCTGGAGCCGGATGACTTTCGGCTCTGCTGTACACTGGAGTGCCCTCATGGGCAGGCCAGGAGGGTCTGGGGCGCGCTGTAGCTCACACACCTGTGACACTATGAAACTTGCACGTCGTACTACTCTTACTAAGTGAATGAACTGAATCATATGAATATAGAAATAGAATCAATGGTTTTGTGATCCGGAATAAAGAATCCTACTCCTACTGGGAGAGGGAGGAGGGAACCCAGCTGAACTGGCAGCCCAGTATGTGACCTCCTGTCCCAGCCTGAGGAACAGTGAGCCCGTCTCCCAGTAATGCTCCAGATGTTTACATGTAAATATCTTGTGATTGTGTCTTTATTGTAAACGTCTGTAGATTCTTGTTTTGTGTAAATTGCATTTGTTTTGCTTTGGCAACACCGATTTCACTCATTGGTCATGCCAATGAAGCATCTTGGATTGAATTGAATAACGTTTCACGTGGGGGTGTAACGCCGGTGTCCTGGCTAAACTTCCCCCCTGGCCTTTACCAGTCATGGCCTCCTAATAACCCCCCTCTCTGAACCGTCTTCATCACTCTGCTCTCCTCCCCACTGAGAGCTGCTGTGTGGGGAGCGGACTGGGGGCTGCACACTGGTGGGGGTGGAGGGGATCCCCATGTCCTGGAAAGCGCTTTGAGTGGAGTGTCCAGAAAAGCGCTATATAAGTGTAAGCAATTATTATTATAATTATGAGGAGGAGGAGGAGGCAGGAATCGCACCTTTGACGCAAGAAACAGCAAAGGCGATACTCCGAATAGCAGTGACTGCCGGGGTCAATTCACCCCTGTTGTTACTGAGCTCCTTCTTCGTGTTTAACCTGTGGATGTGGATGTTTTAGGCATAAATCACACTGTTTTTGGTTCAGCTCCCTCCCATCCCATCCAATCGAATAAGCTTCTGTCGGACTAGTCAATTACAGGCACGTTCAGCTGTTGACGCTGGGGACCCGGGCAGTGCACTTGTACACCCGGGCGGCTAGTACTGCTGTCAGATCTGCACCCACGACCTCCTGGCCGCCGCTACACGGACCTATCGCCCCGAACAGCACCAGGAGTCCATCAGTCGGGGCAGCCGTGTAGTTGTTTTTCTCTTCATTAAGAATGAGCGATCCCGCTTTCTCACACACACACACACTCGATGTTAATTGTTTCGCGGAGGACGTCTCCGGCAGAGGGGTTGAAACGGCCGTGCTGCGCTTCGTGAAAGGCTGATAATGAAGGCAGCCCGCGGTATGTCCATGTGGATCGAGAGGCTGACGGAATAACTGTGCTTGCTAAAGACCTCGCTTTTTCTTTTAATTGGCATTGAGGTTATTTCTGTACGTCGACAAAGCTTCGCGTATCAGTGAAAACAGACCTATTAATGTTATTAGTTCTATATAAACAAGCGGGACCCATCCCCGGTACTCTCGCGGGGCTGTTTTGCCGGGGGAAGTAAACTGCATTAAGAGAAGAAAATGTCACAGACCGCATTACGTCAGACGTGAACATTTCTCAGAAGCAGCGATAAACCCCTCAGCTTCACTGTCTCGCTGTAAACCGAAGGACCGGAGAGCGCTTTAAAAACTGAATCGAGCCCTAATTTACCGACAGCGCGCTGCAAATGATCCAAGATCCCGTCGCTAATTAGAGCCAGTTACAGGGCCCCGAACACAAACCCCCAGAATTCAGTCCTGACGGGCGTATGAAGAGCATCAATCTGTACGGCCTTGTAATATCTGGAATTATGTCAGGGTTTATTCCCTGCTGAAAAGAGAAGATAAGAAACACGTTTCGAACGTTTCGGCTGTGAATTTGGAATTATGCGTGTTGAATATAACTTTTCTGAAGGCAACCACACAATCTTTAATATGAGACATGCGCATTTCTGTGATTCCTTTGAAATATGAACGTCGTATGACTGTATATAGCGCCCTTCTCGCTCTCAAGCCGCTATGCAGGAAAACACAAGAGAAGCCGTTTAATACAATAAAATACATGAGACGGGACTGAGAGTCGAGGGATAAAGACGAGGCTAAAAAGCGCCGTGTGACGTCGTTGCCTTCGAACAAGAGCACGAAGCCCAGACAGAACCTTCTCCTTCGCTCGCAAGCCGAAGCCCTCCTCGCTAGAAGTATTTAATTGCACCTAATAGTTACTTGCCCATAGTCTAACAGCGACTCTGACTGCAGCGAACCAGTTTCAAACTTCAATCTCTGGACCTCGCCCGCATCACCCTCGCACAGTCCTCAGAAGAGGCCAGAAACCGAACTATTGCACTGTGCGACCACTAACACCATCAGCCTTGACCAGGAAGCACCGGGACCCCCACAGCACCTGAACTCGTCGTTAGTTTCCAGACGAGGAACAACCGACAGGCCCCTTTCTAAAGGCCACTTACGGACAAACATCACCGCCTCAAAAACGTCATTAACAGAATCGCGAAACACGTAGGTTTGAAGTCTACATGTAGAACAGGAGTACAGTTCTATTAATTAAACCTAGCTACGACTGTTACGATTGCTAAATCCCCTTTGATTTATGCAAAATGTCCGTCACACCAATTATCCATAGGCCAATTACATGAAATACGAACATTCAAACATATTTTGTGAATGCCCCTCGCTCTATACGCGCCGACCGGCATTTACAAAGCCTTTTAGAAACCAAGCCTAGCAGACGTATAAGATTACCTATGGGGAAATATGTTCGGCTTAAAATGAATGAATGTATATAGTAAGCTCGCACGTATATTCACACATGAATTTCGTTTTCAAAGCAAAAATAAACAGAGGCTTCGCCCGACGCCGTTTCAAAATCTGACACGTTAAGAAAACGGCGATATGCGTTCGTGTCGTGGCTGCTGCGCTGTTTGCAGGACATGTGCAGTCTGTCGGGTTATGAGCAGCTTGCCGATGACCGAGTGCAGGATCGCTGTCCTGCACAGCGCCGTTCGTTCAATCAAGCACAGGACAGGCGCATTGATTGTTTCTCTCTACCGAATCCGAATCCGACAATGTGACCGACAAAACAATCGGCTACAGGCACACCTTGCTGTAGGAGTAAATTGCATCTGTGTTGTGATATATCAGCGTATCTTTTAAAGTAGAACTATACAGCAGTCAGTCCCTAAATCCAGAAATCGATCACAACGTGTTTAAAGTGTCCAGCTTGGTGACTCGGTACAGCTCTGTAAACACGGAGCTGGAAAATGATACACTGCATTACCGCTAAAGGTCGCCCCTACTCGCTCAGTTTCACCTCCAGCGCGCCGGACACCGGGGCCGACACGAGCAGCGCTAAGGCAAACAGGCAAAACATTTTTCCAGTGTAACTATGGCAATCAAGGCTTTCCCTGGAAGGGGGAGTCTGCAGGGCCTGGCCAGTAAGGGCTATACTAGCCTGCATTCTGTAAACTGCAGAAGAACAGGCAGGTTGCAAACCAGGGGAGATCTAATTCACTAGGTATCCACCTCCAGCTCATCTCGTTGCACCAGATAATAGTGTAAACAATTCAAGGGTCTCATCCAGCCAGGGCATCGGTTGGGCAGCTTGTTCCACGCCCCCACCCCTCTCTGTGCAATGACGTGCGCCCATGTTCTGGATTAAAACGCACTTTGCCTTGCTTGCGGCCCCTGGTTCGATTTCCATTACTAACCTTGGCAAAACCTATAGGGTTGAGTCTCACAAAGCCCTTGAGGATTAAGAATACTTGAACAGGGTCAGTCTTTTCGGTTCTTGTCTGATGTAAGACTAGAGGGGACAATAGTAAGATAATCACATCAAGCCATTTAAATGGGTAGATTAATTAGAAATCAACTAGACACAGCTAGTGTCTCTACACTTCTCCGATGCAGTGGTTCCCATTCCTAGTGCCAGGGATTCCCAATCTATCTGGATTTCCAGTTGCCCAGTCGAGCCAATCATGCGATTCATGATGTTCCGGTCCCGAAAACCAAGACACTTAAAAAAAACAAAAAAAACAAGACACTTCAGGTCCAGAACCTGAAACACTGCTGCAAAAGTTCAGTTTGGTAAACACTGGTTGCACTTGGGGTGCTACCCGAACAGGCAGGAGGTCAGCTCAGACCCAGGGTCAGGGGGAGCAGCACAGAGACCCCAGCCCGAAGAGGACAGAGCCCGGAGGGAGAGCATGCAAAGGTGTGTGTGTGTGTGTTTATGGGGGGCGGTGGACCTCTTTAAACAAGACTTGTTCTTTTTCAAAAGGCAGTTAAACAAACAGTGCTTTTGTCCCCGCGGTGCTGACAAAGCCACCTGCTTCTCTGCGCCTCCTCCTCCTCCTCCTCCTCCTCAGAGAGAGGGGACGGGCAGGCGGGGCTGTGGGCTGGCAGCGGCCCAGCGGGGCCCGGCTCTCTGAATGGGAGCAGTAATAGAGAGTCACTTCAATGGGCCGCTGAATGGGGAGCCAGGGGCCCTGCTCATTAGCTCGGCAGGTCCGGCAGCAGAGAGAAGCCCTTGATGAGCGGCCGACGCCCCGCTGGGGCCCCAGTGTGATGCAAATGCCCTAATCACCATGATCTAATGGCCGGCTCCTCGGGACGAGAACGAGCCCTCCTCCGTCCGCCGGCTCCGAGCAGGGGCCCGGCCACGCTCCCGGCGGGGGGGGGGGGCCGGAGACGCACGGAGAGGCGGGGGGCGAGAGCTTCGGGAAGACCGGAGCGCCGAGGTTTCCAAGGCAGGCCCCCAGCTCCTGGCTGCCTTTCCTCCCTGGTCCTTTCAGCGGAGAAGGTGCCGGAGCAACAGCTCTGACCTGGAGCCTGATTGCACAGCGACCCTCCCCGCCTCCCCGACGACTCACACCTCCCTCAGCAGATGCCAGCCTTCCCCCTGGCGTGGATGACAAGCTGGCACCCTGTGTGGTTCCTTTGTGATTCCAGGACTGCGGTTTCCATTGCCTTTGTGATCGCTGTTTATTTATTAACCCTCCCATTAGACTCAGAACCGTGCGTGCTCTAATCTGGCCGGAGAGCCCCTCTTGATTTCTTTTTGCAATCACCGAAGACTCGCAAGGTCAGACTTTAACAGAAGACCTGTGCAATATGTTAAAAACGCGCACGCATGTTTAAGATGCCCTGTGAAAGACGCCATCTCCCAGCACTGGCGGGTTGGGACTTTTTTCTGTTCTTTCTTTGCTCCAGGAGACCAGCAAGCAGCTGCTCCCAATGGACTGCAGTCTTTACTGTCCCACGCGAAAATAGGGCTTCAAGCAGGAGGATCTCTGCTGAGGCAGCTACCTACTTGAAATAGTTTCACTGAGCTCAGGCTGGGACCCCAGCCTGCCACAAGGCCTCTCAGAGTCATTGCATGTGCCAGCGAGACGCGCACACAGATGAGAATCGGACCCCTTTTCCTGGGCCCTGTGATTCCCAGCCCCTATCCCATCTCCTCCTTCGGGAAGGGTCAGCCAGCCAGGAGCCGCTCGGGATCAGGGAATGCCAGAGAAGGCAAGAGAGGGATGGAGAGCTCAGCAGACCCTGTGTCTCCACATCCCCACGTGGGTCTGACGGACAGCAGCTCGGTCAGCCTTACGAGCATGGGAAATCAATTAGTCCTCGACAGCCAGTAACTGCATGACATGAAAGGAAGGAGGACACCCTCTGAAGGAAATGTGCCTGTTACAGATGAAAATAATTTAACAGGAGGAGAGGATTAATGGACAGAGCTGTACAAACCCATTAGGCATGCCTGCATACCTTCCAGAAGTGGAAAGGAGTTTAGGCGTAGCCCACAGGAGAAGCACTGACCACATCCCTCTCCTGCATGGTCACTGCATGTAGACCTGATGGAACATGTACACCGGCCCCGGTGCAAGTTGTTCTTCTGGGCCCCAGGCCCCAGGCCCAGGCCCCATGCGTGTGCTTTGCATTAGCAGGAATGGGGGGGAGCCCTCCTGTACAGGGGCTTTCCGGGGGAGTCGGGGGCAGGAATCGTTCCCCTTTGTGCTGGTTCCCAGGCACACACTCTGATACAACAACAGCATCGCTCCATCACAGAGCCCAACAGCAATCAGACCAAACTTCTGTACACCGCTAGAGTCAAGCACGAAGTTGGGCAGCTTCATCACACTGGTAACTACAGAGAGACCCATAGCAATAAGACGACATAAAGGATTCAACTTGCACGAGCAAAACTGGAAACTGTTCATAAAATAGCGAGAACGTTTCAAGGATACATGATCACATCGAGCACCATTTTCTAGTAGTATCCATCCATCGTGAGCAAGCTGCTTAGAACTGGAAAGGGTCGCGTTGCCTGTCTAGAGCTCCAGGAGGCTCGGCACTGTACTGGAGTTCAGCACAGGGCATCTTTCGCAATCCCCTAGCGAAAAGAACAACGACGTTCGCACCTCCGCAGCAGGGAGAGGATCGGTGGAAAGACCCAGCCCTTCTGTTCCCAGCGGTGCCGCCCTGGCAGCGGCTGAGCTAACGGGGGCTGGCAGCCGGCGTGTGTGCGGTGCCAGGCTGGGCCCCGTGACGCGGGAGGGCGCGGCCTGGCGTGACCGCTTGGCACTCATCAGCCCGTGACTTGTGAAGAGTGCCAGGCCGCAGATTGTAACTGAGCGGGACACTCGTCACGGGGCTGTCCATGAGACATTCTGACACCTGTCAGGGCTGGTTATCTTGAAGACCTGCTATTTTTATCCTCCAGTCTTGCCTCCGATCCGCAGTTCGAGAGAGGGCAGCGCCCGGGAGACAGGAGCTGAGAGGATGAGAAGGGGAGGTGGTGGTGGGGGGGTTGGATGCGTTTGGTCTGTTCTCCAAGGGGGGGTTAGCAGCACTGAGTTGAAGCCGGACTGGGAGAGTCTGCCTTCCAAGCGCACGTCCTTCAGATGAAGGACCCGGGTGCTCTGTGGCCCCTGTGGCGTTTCTGCAGTGAAGTGAGGTCAGAGCACCAGGCATCTCTCCCTGCAGCACCGAAAAACTCCGAGCTGCATTTCTGGACAAAGGGGGCACAGACCAGTCCTTAAATCCTTCAAGAAGAAGGGTGGAAGCTGAGTGAGCCTCACAGTGAGAGACAGGCTCTCTGGCTGGAAGCAGTATTAACTCACTAGAAACAGCCTGAGGAGGGAGGGACCTGGAGAATCACTGACTGCGATCTGCCCAGTGAATAAACAAATACACAGATTCTGGGACGTGCATGAAAAACCGAGACTTTGCAAACAGAAACCCATGCGATCAAGCCAGTGATTAAAACCTGCACAGCAAGGGAATCCCCGCAGTCCTACCGATGGTATCTCACGCATAGGGCACCACTGAACCCGCCTGCGCGCACTGCTCACCTGCCTTCCACTCCTGCCTGCTCTCTCTGCCTCCCCCTGCTGGAGGAGCATCGGGAAGGGTGGTCGGACCAGGACAGGTTCAGGCTGGGCACAACCTCCAAGGGCTGGATGAAGAGAGAGAGAGAGAGAATAAAAAAAGTTGTTTGGTTCAGGAACCATTTAACAACTTCCCCCTGGAAATTGAAAAAGGAAATAGTTTTGGGATGGATGGTGGAGACGAGGGGGGTGTTGTTTCCCATATGAATACCAGATGAAACGAACACCCAGCCAAGCTGAGGAAGAGAGTCTGGAGGGGGGTTCAGTGTTTATGAGGTCATTTACCAAACTCGTGTTTTCGACATTTCCTCTTGAGTTTAATTCCACAGCCTTGTTCACCTCTAATTGCCTCCATCCACATGAGAGAGACCTGCCGAGCTCCAGTGCTCAGCCCCCTCCCCCCCCGGACCTCCACCTACACACCTCCGACTGCCTCTGCCCCTTCCGGATCGCTCCGGTCAGGCTCCGCAGACCCTGACCCAAAAGGGACCGGTCTCTTCAGCCCTGAGCTCGGCAGCTGCTTCTCCAAGCCCAACGGGACCTACAGAACTGCGGGCTGGGCCTGCAGAGTTGCCCTCACGCTGGCGCCTTCCTCTGTGCCAGCGCTGCACAAGTTATATAAGCATCGCATGTAACAGCCAGATCGCAGTGCAGTGCGCAGCAGAGCTAAAGGCACTCGCTCTGCTCTGAGGTTTATACTGTGTCCTCAGTGGAGATGTTTATTTGTGCAAAAATACTGCAGTGTTGGAACAATAACACAATAATAATAACCTGCTGTACAAAGTGATTTTCAGAATGTGTTCTTAATCTGAATCATTAATCGAAATGACACGCATTAATATGCTAGTCCATCACTAATGGCCTATTTGCTTTCATCTCTCCCCTGTCTTTCCTGTGCACCTTTCTGAGTCATCGGAGAGAGAACTGGGATCACCCTGCCTCCCTCTCCCCCCTCCTGGTTTGCCAATGCATTGGGCTGCTGCTTCCTGTCTCTTCACCTAATTGTTTCCTGGCCTGGGCGCAGGATGTTGATTTGTCTGCTGATAAGTTCTACTGTAACACAAGAGAATCTGCCTGGAAATTGTACACCTCCCTACTTACAGGACAAAAATTTTCATGGAAAACAGCAGTATGGGGCATTTGACACAAAGTATGTCAAATATAGTGCAGATTGCACAGGCAGTGACGGACATAGAATAACAAAGCCCCCATCAGTGAGTCAGTGCTTTGGGTGTGATGCAATGCACTGTAACACTGGGAATTGTTGTAGTTTGAAACAGACTTTAAACTGTTTGAAAGCTGGTTAAACGTTAAAAGACTCTGTGGTGACCACTGTGTTGGGGCGGCGTTTGCGAGATCGAAAAAAACCAAGACGGGTGGCAAGTGAGCAGGGTCACTCGGCCCGTCCAGCTTGTCTGGTATTTTCAAAAGATGACTGACCCCAGGATCTCACCCAGCAGCTTCCCCATCACTGCCCACCCACCCGCTGTGTAAAGAAGTGCCTCTTGTTCCCACTTTAAACCGAGCTCCCCAGTAGGCTGTGGGATTGCATAAGAGTCCTTGCCCCGGACTCCGAATGTACACCCCGTATTCTAACCCGAATGGCAAAGATGTAATTATCAAAAGCCTAGCAAGAGACAAAGTAGGTACGGCAGAGAGGGACAACAATGATGTACTTTGTAACTGAAACTTGGATTGGAATTATGGGGAGCGCTTTATGTGGAGAGGGGACATGTGGATCTCATTTTGTCCCAGAGCCAAAAGCCTTGGGAAAAGCTGGTTGCTTCTTTAAGCGATGTTGGTCTAGGGACAGTGCTGGGATGTGTGTCCCCTCCCCAACCTCTCCAGCGTGCTGCTGCCCTACAAATCTGCACATTACCTGAACAAGCCAAGGCAAACACCACACAAATCGCTGTGAACAGCACAGGGAGAGAGTGCACAGCGCAGGCTCAGCCCAGAAACACAGCCAGCCAATGCCATCACTGTACCACCACAGAGCAGGGGTTTACAGGACTCACTGTCATAAAAATCAAGGCATTTAGCGGAGCATGAAAAATATGCCCCTGATGAACCACAGTGGATTCAGTAAGTCAGGCACCCTGCGCAAATACCAGAGACACTGAGCACTTACTGTACTGAATGGACAGTAAACCAGTCTCATTTGCCTCCTGAATTCTCTTGAACAGAAGCTGGATCCCTTTTTATTGTTTCGCATTCTGTTTTGTAGTTCCTTATTACAAGTAACTTCTAATATCTTCTGAACCGAGTACATGAGTGCCACACGGAAAATAGGGTCATAAAATCACCAGATGAACTCATCACAGCCACATGGGTGCCGGTCTTTAGAAACGGATGATTTAATAATCACCTATAAAACCTGCTGGACAGGGGCTCTTTAGGAACAGGGTTGGAGACCCCCGTTTTAGAAAGATAAGGACCACATTCTGACAACGTGGGAGGGGTTTCTGGTCTTTCGTCCGGACAGGCCCCCCCCCTCCACAGTGTGCACCAATGGGCTTGTGGTTCCCACAGTGCTCTCACTCCAATTAGCCCATCGCCAGGGGATTACCAGAACACCGCCAGCGAGCGCAGGAGGGCCGGGCCGGACAGCCACTCGGAGAAAAGAGGGCAGCCTGCTTTAAAACAAACAGCCCTGCAGGCTTACTGCTCGACAAAAGGGGATAAAAAGAGACAGGGAATTCCACTGCGGGGTGAGGGAGAGCTCCCTGGAAACGCAGCCAAGCTCCTGGCCTTGACGCTGCTGCCTTGCCTGCACTGGGGGATCATGCACAGACATACACACTCTTACAGAAAGGGAGCAAAGAGACTCCAGTACAGGTTAATCAGTGCTAAAGTGCTACTAAAACCGTAACTGTAGTATTACAATTTCCAAGCTATCTATGAGAAACGTCATCCCATGTCTGTAGCAAACAGAGCAAACTCTTGCACATCCTCACACACCCCAGTTTCTGTTATGCTGTATAGAAATGCTTTAAAACCACCGACTGAGCTCCTTGGCTCCGGAGCCGTGGTCAGGATGATCAGTCGTCCTTCAACAAAAATCAAGCCGAGTATTGAAAACAAAACAAACTATGAGTTGTGCTCGAGTGCATGAAACATGAAACAGCCTGACATGCATCTACTGCTCCTCCATCACAAGAGTGACAGTGATCTGCCTACATGGCGTGCGTGTCCCCCCTGTACTGCCTTAACGCGTGGGGACATGGTCAACAACTCTCTCTCTCCAGGCAGCAATCTGGATGTGTTTGATCGGAAGTGCCCCCTACAGGTGCTACGCATGTTCTTCTGCAAGTGTATAACCAACACAGAGGTCAACTGTGCAACAGTGGCTGCACAGTCAGAACTAGAAAGTGGATGACTTGACCATTCACACCAGAGCCCTGCGCAACATCATTAATGTTCCCCACTGCGCAATTGGAGTGGTCCTGGCTGACACGCTGACGTGGCTGCGCAAAACTGAGGCGGGCCTCTAACAGCAGGCAGTGTGGCACCAGCCAGGAATTCCTGGAGACTGCAATACCCCAGCTAGGGAAAAACCCCCGGGCATTCTGTTTAAAGCACATCTTCCAGGACTACAGGGACTGAAGCCTGTTTCAAACATAATCCTAATTTTAAAGAGGATAGCTGGATGCGCATTTCCTAAAGGGAACTGAATATTGTATTTTAAGATATTGCAAAATTAGAAACTAAAAGGATGCACATTCAGGTATGAAGATAGGAGATTTATCTTTGCTCTTAGAGCTCTGGGTGTAACGTAAACTGTCAGCCTACCTGTTGAAGCCAAAAATCGGGGATCCTTTGGGAAGCAGATGGTTGAGATTTTGGGATCAATTAGTTACCAGTAATCAAATGAGCAAGATGGGTGACAGCCTCTAGTTTTGAACCCTTCCTAGAGTCTTGCATTCCTGCAGGAATGTGTTTTCTCAGTGTGAACAATGTGTACATTTTATTGCCAGGAAACTGGTCTTGGCAGGAGGCAGCAGTCAAAGCTCTATAAAAATAGTAAAAAAAACAGATGACATGCAACCTCATGTTATACAAACAAATACTTTAACAAATCAACTAATTAGCGTTAAACAGCGACGAGAGCAGCGATCCGTGGAGTCAAACTACTGTACACAGCATCTCAACCAGGATCACTGCTCTGCTGCCGAGCGCTGAGAGAGAGAGAGAGACTCTGCCGCCTAATCCACCTCAACGAAACGAAAAACGATCTTCTGCTCTGCTCTGCTCTGCTCGAATCTGCTCCAGACTACAGTTACGAAACTGAGAAAAAAAAACAGAACAGATTGCTGGAAGTTAAGGATACCGTGACAAAGGGCTGGGTCATGCAGCGATGAGTCACAGAGGCATTTTAATAAAGGCGGAGGTCTATTTTTTTATGCAAATCATTCATGCTTGTGGTAAAAGACTTCTTGCCAGAGACTACCTAGCGTGCAGCCTGCTTCCAGAGGCGGCAACACAGCCTGTGATATTGAACTTTTCCGAGGTTCAGAGGACAGGAGCTCAGCCAGCACACAGTCTCATACACTAGGACCACAAGTACATGCACACGTTCTGTGCTGGCTGAACTGCCAGCATTTCTGGGGGTGTCAGAGGAAGCTGCAGCGCCCCCCCCAAAACAAAACTGGCCAAGCACCCCACACAAGATAGGTGGCCACCTGAAGGCAGAGCCTTCAAAGACAACAGAAAGAGTCGATGTTTCACTGAAAGGTGAGCTGCACAGAGATGTTTTTCCTACAGTGAAAATGTCCAAAACTGCAATTACTGCACATGAGGAACAGTACACTGCAGAGCCCTCAGCCCTGCTGGCAATGTGGCAGCGAGAGGCCTGCAAGCATGTGTTACGATGGCGGGTGGAGTCGGAGGCTGTGTGCACGTGTTTGAAAGAGGGGTGTGGCAGTGGCTGCGACATGACAGAGGGCTGCAAGGTCTCTCCTGACATTCCAGCGTGGATAGGATAGGGTTACAGGCTCGAACCCAGATCCGCCCAGCCCCTGACTGTGAATGACTAGCTGCCGGCTCTGCTCTGCAGCCCCGCAGAGCAGGGAACTACTGATAAAAACACACTGGCATGCATCGCCCATTCCAAGAGCAAGTCAGAAGAGTGTGACCCTGAATTTGCCCAGATCAGGGTAAGAAAATGCAAACCCAAAAGCTGGAGTCTTCGCAGCTTTAAACAGCTTGTTCAGGGCCTGCAGCTGAACGGGTGATGGATTTGAGGCATCGGCCTGGGGCAGTGCTCAGAGCTCTGGAGGTGTACCTGGAACGCTGTGGGCACAACTCCTGGGTGGGGTGGTGCTGTTGTGCCCTTGAGCAAGGCACCTCATGGACGCTGTGCCAGTAAAACACCCCACTGAATAAAAGGGTAATTCTCCAGGCTGTCTTTGCACAAAGAAATCTGTTTGAATAAACAGCTCTGACTGCCGTTGGTAGCCTTCGCACAGGGAATCTGAGGAAGAAGATGGAGGCATGGAGAGAGGAGAGAGATGAACAGTGAGAGAGTTGTGCCCGAGGGCTGTGAAACCCCTTTAAATCTGCTTTAGGCTTGTGTTTTTCATTGTTGCACAACTTGTAACTTTTCTTTTCCAACAAGGAATGCCGGCTGATTGCTACCTTGGTGACACGGAGGATTTACAGAGATCTTTATCGAAATGACGGGGCTGTGGAGTTCGAAGAGGCACTGTTTAAGGCCGATAGAGAATCAAATCAGAGCTGAGTGTAGGGCTCTGGGTGGTGTTGGTCTTCAGAATGAAGCACGCGTATTTACAGCAGGATATGACATACCTCTCACATACAGTATATGAGGGGGCCGTCTCTGCTGCGTACTGTATACACCTGGGGCACAGACAACTAAGGCAGAAACATGACTTGATTAGATGCATTAATTAACGACTAAATGAGACAAACGCTTGGAAGATCCACCTCACAGTGCGATTCATTAAACCTGACTCTTTAGCCAGAATGAAAACTATACTAAACCTAATTTGTTTTAATTTACTGCCCTTGAGATCACTATTAAAACAGTGCCATGGGGAGCGGTCTGCCCCCCTAATTAGAGGACTTCTTTTAATTACATTAACCAGGGGCTTGTTATGAATTTCATGCAGCACAGTGACCTCATAGACCTTCCACTGCCCAGCACATCCCTTCCTGGTTTCCAGTTCGTTCTGTAAAGTCACAAACCTGCACACACACCACTACTGTCTTTAACATAAGGTATCATTCTGAACAATCATGCTTGTGATGGATTGAAGTTGCTGTTCGCAGCCGAGGAAATGCAGATGCATACAATAAACACGCACTGCTCAGTTCCAGTTTATGAAAATAAATGCAAATGCAGCCTGAGAGTGTTAAGTGGACAGACTCTTCACCGCTTACAGACCAGTACTGGAACAATACAGCTGGCACACTGAGGACAGACTTCTGTATACAGGAGCAAAAGATCAGGGGTTCTCTGTCCAGGTCCTGGGGACATCTGAACCTGCTCGCTCTCTTTACTTGACTGAATCTTTAACTGCACTATTCAGAAGTTTTAGATCTTAAGCTACTTATAAAAAGCAAACTCCAATGTGTTTAGCAGGTGAAGACAGCTAAGAAAGACTTCACATTTATCCTATTAGTATTATCCTATCATTAATAGGATATTAAATATCAATATCCTATTAAGGGCTCAATCATGTCATTCAGAGCTCGACTGGAATGAGAGCCAGCAGGCGCAGGGGGATGCTGCTGTACAGAGCAGACTAGACCCTACAGAACAGATTGCACCCAAGTCCAGTCCTGGAGGGCCAGTCCAGCAGGCCTCTTCAAATCCCCAGCACCTGACGACCCCACCACGAAGAGCTGAGAAAAACTGTTATACTGCTCCAGTGAGGCCAACAGGCAGTTCAACTGGACAACTAAGAGCTGTTCTGGAAGTGAATCCCGCCGGACTGTACAGGGACACGGAACCTCTGCTTGCGAGAAAACGAGAGCGGCCGCCCTCTAGTGCTCACGCTGCAGGACTACTGCCCACAGCGCACCGCGCTGGAAGCGGAGAAAGTTACACTCGGCTCCCAGCCTGCTGTAACACTAACCGCATGTGATTACGGCTGTTAGTTTTTATTCTCTTTGAATTCACAGTGAGCGGTCTGTCTGATTCTGTGTATTTCAGCGTTTGAGGATGCACCGCTTTATTTTTTTCTACATATAAAAAAAAAACAAACTCTGGCCACGATCAGTGTCTAAAAGGCTCAACATTAAAGCACCTCTTACGCGAATCGATCAGATAAGGATTGTACAACTTCCGCATTTGCCGAATCGTGAGGGCGTCCTTGCGCGGTTCTTACAACTTTTATACATAACATTTTATTTATTAATATCTCGTCCTGACATTTTGTAGCCAGTACTTCAAAACATTAGTCTCGACGGTTTCGAACAACGTTCGTCAGCCCTCGAGACCAAATAGACTGACGGAGATTTTCTCCGGTAACTAGATCAATCACAGTCTTAGATCAGTTGATAAGACTTTTTTGATCCCTAAGGGAAAATGAGGCGTTACAGCAGCCCAGCCTAAGACAAGCAAAAACAGACATCAGAATAGACTTAAAATTAAAATAACTACAGCAATACAAAAAAATATATAGAGTTAGGTTTGTGCAAAGTATGCTCATAGTCACTGTAAAACAATACAATATGTGCAAAATGCGCACAGGTATATACAGATTGAAAGTACCACAGTATAAATAGTATATGAATGCAGTTACTCCTGGTACTCTTTGTTTCTTTATCCGGGATCAAGGTTAAACGGTGGACAGGGACACTGAAGTCTCTTTATACTGAAAGAGCGAGATGGGTAGAACGTGCTCACGAGGGGCGTCTCGGATTATTCAGGGCAAGAAGGTGGTTAAATATTTTTTCTGTAAATCCGTTTTCCACGATCACGTCGCGCCAGGCTGGCTGTACGAGTTCTTTCAAAAAGTTTCTCAATCGCTCTCTAAAAATGGGGGTACCAATTAAGATTGTGAATAAACTATATAGAGAGAGATATCTTGATATAAAAATAACCATAAAACGTTCTGGAAGAGAGTGAGACATTGACCAGGGGTCTCAAGCTCAGTTCCTGGAGTCCTGATGTCTGCCTTCTGTTCCACCCACGTTGAGTTACTCAGTGGGACTAATTATTTAATTAGCTGCACAACTGTAATACTTCGAACCAGGCTCCAAGGTGAAGTACGAAGAGAACATTTTCCTTTATTGAAAGGAGTGTCTTGTTGAAAAGCAACTGCAAAAGACCTTAAGAAAAGTCCAGTCTAGTTTTGTTAACTGAATATTAAGTAAGTCAGACATTATTAGTTAGGGTTTAAAAAAAAACAAAACACAGATATTTTAAATTAGTTTAAGTGACGACTCAGGCTGGAGCACTAACTGGGCAACACCAGTGGTAGAGATCGGGAGCACACAAGGAGACGGCCAACCAGCCAGGTCCACTCCAGGACACACATTTACAGCTGATTCTAATGGCAAAGACCTACAAATTCGGCATCAGGGCTTAAATTAACTCTCACCCGAGCGTGCCCAGCATCTGCTGTAGGGCTCTCCCCAGGTGGTAACAAGTGTTGTGTGGAGTATCTTGAGAGGTGAGTCATGAAAGGAGTTTCAGGACTCTCAGAATGCACTGCATTGTTTACGTGTCTACGTATGAGAATATTCATATAAAGAATGTGAAATTTAACAGTCTTATTGTCACAGTCAAAACTGCATTATACAGTATAACAATAAAGTAAGACTTTTGCATTGCAAAATAGTTACTATGTTTTGCACGACTGCTGTCACAATCATTGCACTTTTTAAATACTACAGATTATTCTGATGTATATATTTTCAGACTGCCAGAGTTAAAGTCTGCAGTTTTGCTCTACCCTGATGGAGGCAAGGTTTTTCACCTAAGTGTGGTTTTCTTGATTTGTTTCGGCCACGTGAACAATCTGAATACCTCTGAGGCGAATGAATCTGAGCACTGGGTGAACATCTCTCGCAGACATTACGGGGCAGTGAAAGCAAAAAGCAGCTTTACTTCTGTGCGTGATTTATTGGCTCTGTAGTTCTCCTGCAAGATAAGACAGAGGGAGAGAGGAAAAAGAGGCTCAGGCCGGTCTGGATGCCTAGCCTGTGGTAGGGTGCTCGGGTGGATTTTAATTGCTGGGTCCATAGACCCATGACTGTTCTGAAGAGACGCTTGGGCAGGCCTGACAGTTCACACATAGCACGCCACCCTAAGCGCTGGGTGGGGCAGGTCACAGAGATCACCAGCTCCTGTAATTACTGCAGGGCTCGTCACAGAGCGGTATGAGGCTATAGCAACCGGAGAAAACAGCCTCATGCCTCGAACTTCAATCAGGACCTTAACGACAGGGACTTATCTCCTCTTTTATGTTCTGTGGATGAAACAGAATTCTTTTTCCAAGCTCGCCATTGTGCTCCTGGAATGGGGTGGGGCGCTCAGGACGGGCCCTGTGCTGTCAAAAGCGCGGGACAGCCAGCAGCTCTGCTGTTCAGAAAGGAAACACAAGCCCTGGACAACTAAAAAAAAAAACTGCACCTCCCTGTCTAGTCCACACGCCTGACTGCCGATTGAGCACGTTGGCGGCACAAGCGCAGCAATACGGCAGCTCGGCTGTTTGCATTCTTGGGTGTTAGCAGATATACTCCACTTATTCCTTCCTTTCGCTGCCACGTTCTGCGGCAACACGCAAATCCACAGCAGAACGAGAAGGCGGGCTCGCCGGTGGAAATTAGGATGGGGACGCATGGAGAAGAATAGGAAATACTGCCGTGATAGGAAATAGAGTGTGCGATTTCTGGAGGCATTTATCAGTCGATTCTCAGAGATGCTGTGGATATCAGTGAGGCACCAGTAGCCTATTGAGCAAGATTGGTTAAAGAGGAGGAGAGGAGGCTATCCAACCATGCTTGTGTTCAAGACAGAGGCTTGAGAAATAAGAACAAAACTGATTCCTCAGATCAAACTCCTGGAATGTCAAGCACATCTGTCCAGATGTTTATGCTGCGAGGTATTTAAGCCTGAGGTTAATAGGGTGACATTCCTGGTCACTCACAAGTCCTAGCCATTTACAAAGGACTCGAGTTCTGCCTTCTGCCTGGCTGCGTGCAGGAGACACAGAGGTGTTTGAGACTGCTCAGCTTTGTGCTCGGCGATGTACACAGCCTGTGAAAGCTGCTCAAGTTCAGACACCAGGATGCTACGGTACTGCTCAGATCAAGCAGAAACCGATAGCAAGCCAGTTAAATGACTGGCTTGATTCCACCTAGGTGAGAGGAAGGATGTCATGTGCTTTAACCCCCAAAGAAAAAGAATGGAGTGCTCAAACTGTGCTCTCAAAGGACACAGATCAAAATTAACCACTCTCACAAGCCACTGATGCACAGATTAGTAGACAAGAATTTATATTGAAACAATCTATCTGTGTCTGTCTGTGCATCTATCAGAAGTCGCTGAAGTGTTTACAAAAATAGAAATCACACACATTTGCTTTGCATTTATTTCAAACTTCTCATGTGGCTCACAGGGCTTTGAAATACCCAATACACAAGACGGCAAAAAAGAAACATGTAACAATACAGGCCTTCAAGCAGCATGAATTGTCAACCTTTTCAAGTTCCAGTGCGGGGATATCTGTCCTATACTGTCAGCAGAGAAAAAAGGCTGCATATTTGTCCCATTCTGTTTTAATCAAGTTGTTTCTAGATGAACGTGGAGAACAAAGGGGGCCCTTTGTACCAGAGTCATGAAATTGTTCTTTTCTTATAATTTAATCAGCACTGTCAATTCAATCCGGCAAGGCCAGCATGATCTCTTTTAGGACTTGTTTACCGTAAACATCTTCAGGAAAAAGGCCTGGAGTGACAGCAGAGGGGTTAACAAACGCAGGCCCACTCCCCTGGCACCTCCTCACCCCTACTTGACTTAGGGGTCAAAGGTCAAATGTAGCGTATCGTTACATGAAACTCACGCGCAGGAAGAAACACACCACAGCCACTTAGGACTGTCCAGGTCCTACCTGGACAGAGAGGAAATAATGCCATATGCCAACACCACACCTGGAGTACACCATCACAGGCTGTGCCACTCTCGGACTGCACAAGCATCAGTAACAGAGGACTTAAAAACATTTAGCTTCTAACAAAATGAACCTCCATTAGTTTTCAGATTAGACGAGTCATTGTGCCACTCAACACAGACAACTGCATTTCCAACATGAAACAGAATCAGCTTCTCTTAGGTGCTGTAGGTTTTTCTACTTAGACAAAAAGGTACTTCATTATGGTTCTATAAAACTGTAAAAGCAATAAGCAATATGCCCATGTTGTTCTTTCTCATAATCTGATTTATATGAACAGCACCTTATGACTTACAGAGGATTTCTGAAACAGTTGTGCTCTACTATAACTTGCTGACTGTAGCTATAAATGAATGAAACTGACGGACAGCAACGTGTGTTTTGGATGGACTCAATCTGGACTGAGAGAATGTGCAGCAACTCTTGCAGCAGAGTCCAGAAAGAGTTTTCAATGATTACACTGCCGAGGAGCGAACGTACGGCTTCAAACACCACAGCACTGAAGCTGGAAAAGAAAACACCCCTTTTCTCCCTCTTTCTCAGCACCGGCACCCTGTCGGTCTCGGCTTGTGCCCTCTCCCTCACTGCTTGGCAAGCACGGGAGAGGGGAAGGGTGCAGACAGGCAGAGGTGATTGACGGGTTGATTCTGCTGCTATATCAGACCTAACCAGGTCCCCTGGGAGCCAGCCCAGCTCAGCCCAGCCTTTTCCCAACGTCAGGGAGCCGACAGCAGAGCCCTGGGGCTGCACCCCTCGCTGGTTTTCCCCAGCAGATCAGAAACCCCAAAGTAAAGATGGGGGGGGGGGGGGACACGGGAAGTTTCTCCCTGGTTTCTTTCCGAGAGGTTTCGGCATCGTCGGCTCTTCACGCCATCTTGACTTCTCCCACCGCAGCCCAGAGCCGCTTCTCACCCGGTGAGCGAGAGTGGGGACAAGCCGCGAGCTCCGGCCAGCCGCCGTCTTCGCTCGGACACCGCGGGGAGCGGCCCGGGCCGCAGCCAGCCCAGGGTGGGGAAACAAAGGGGGCGCGCTCCTGCAGTCGAGCATGTACCCGAGTGTACCCCCCCTCCCCTCCCCAGCACACTCCTGCGACCCTGTTCTCTCAGGATCGGGCCCCGAAGTCTGGGAGCAAGACAGGGGGCCCGCGGTCGGTCAGAGCACCCAAGGGCTCTCGTCTCTGACCTGGAGCCATGAAAGACTGCGCCTCCTTAACGGTGCCCCCCCCCCCCCCAGAGCTGGGCTCGCCGACGCCTTCAAGGACGATGAAATGGTTGAATTAACCCTTGCAACGCCGGTGAATTCACTTCCGAGTCAGACAGTACAAAGGTCCCCCGTCACCAAGACCTCAGGAGGAGGAGGAGAAACTGGGCCTTAAAAACAGGCTCTTTCCTTCTGAACTGCTGCTCTCTCCTCCAGGTCTGAAGACCCCCCTCCCACTGGAAACCAGGGGGGCCAGCTGCAGGAAAACAGCGATGCCCGACGGTCCTGCCCACGCTCCGCAGGGGGACTCGTGTCCCGCACAGGGCTGCCCTTCACTCTGACCCCTCGCGCTCTCCGTGTCAAGCCGGGTACCCCTCTTTGTCCTCTGACCTTCCTCGCTCTCACCAGACTAGATGACGACCCGGGTCTCAGCCCTGGTGCTTGTTTTGACCGATGTCTCCTTTACAACAGGCCCGCTGGACGAGCAGCGGGAGCTGCTACACCTTTAACCGCTGGTGTGAAATGAAAATAAGAAGTTTAGTCGACACATATACCGACACTCTTCTTTAGAAACCTGTGGATTAAAGCCAACACGGGATTTGAACTGAACAGAACTGAATCCTTTAAAGGATTTTCAGGCTGGAACAAAGGAGGAAACGCAGCGGACGCTGCGGCTCGGATGATTTCGACATGACTGTTGTGCCCGTCTGCAGGCGAAGATGTATACTTCGACGAAACCGTCAAATGTCACGCCACGACGCAGCTCTGACGGAATTCCTCGGATCTCGGGAGATTTCGCTAAGGGACCGGGTGGCTGTACGACCGCTCCGGTAGCGCCCTGCTTTTACGGTTTATCTCGCTCAGTTTCCTGGTGCGCGCGGCGCGGCTCCGAGAGCAGCCGAGTTCCCGTCATTCTTCGAAATCCTTCTCGATATATCACAGAGAGATGACACAGAGCAGAAAGACAGCAAAAAAACCCGACGTCAAGCCATCATCCCCCCCCCCCGCCATAAAAACTGCTCCTTTTTGAAATTTCACCTGGAACAAGAAACCGCCCGCCCACCGCAGCACAGATTCGAAGCTTTGATCATTGCAAAAATAATAAACAGTACTCATGGCTAATTGAGATCTCAATAATCCGTATAACGTGCAATATAAACTTAACACGAGGGACGGCTGGTGAAGAGCCTCCTGGCTGCAGTCTTTCGTGTTCTGAACTGCAGTTCACCTATTTTTCATTGGTTTTTCAAAAACTGCAAGGAGGTGGACGGATAACCTGCACTTCTGTGCTCTGACAGGTCTACACCGAGAGTCAGTGAAGGCGGTGCTGGCGTTTTTAAGTGCCCTCCTGCATCATACAGCAACGTCCCAGCCAAGATGTTCCGCTCTACTGTACAATCTCTTCAGATAATTTTATCCCCCTTCCTTTTATTTTCATGGCGCCTAACATCTAAAAGTATCCGAAGCGCGATGCATCCAATTACAATTCCAGGAGTTTGCACTGCATGACTTCACGAATGTGCAGAACAGTGAAAGCGAAGATGGACGAGTTTACGTGGCCCACGGGCAGTGGAAATACTGTTCCGATAAAGGCGCAAGGAAAACTTTTTTTTAATCGCCAAGAACGCCGGCGCAGGAAATCTCTCCTCGGCAAGATGCGGGTCGGTGTCGGCTAGTATAATCCACACAAGCCCACGGACACGAGCGTGCCGCGCTCTCGCTGTGCCTCTAAGGGCCCGGGTGCGAACGCAGTCGAATTGTTTTTACTCATTTTGATTTTAACCTGTAGATCAAGTGGGCGTCAACATATTAATTTTATTCCCACGGGTCTGTTTTTTTTTTTGCTCAGAATTATTGTACAGCTGCCTCATTTATCAGAGAACAGACTACCGTCCCGGCCGCACCCCGAACCTCAGAGAGAGTCTTTTCTGGCACAAGGCCTGGGAACTGCCGTTCTCTTACTGAACACGTTTAAGTGATTGAACTGAGACATATGAGCCAGCTCTTCAGTTTCAAGACTTCATTCCTGAAGGCATTTTGGATCTTTAAAAATAACCAAATAGCAACTGCAAAAAAAAAAAATCGAAAGCGAAAAATGAATTAATTTTGCTTTTAGAGCTTAGGTTTTTTAACTCTCCCGTTTCACCCTGCGTTATCACCAGTTACAGACATAACAATTAAAAATGACAGAAAAATCAGTATTTTCTCCTCAAAGCCCATCTAGCTGGGTGCGTTGTGCGACTCCTGCTACAACAGCTTCGGCACACACACACACACACAAAACCGCCGTCGCAAAATATCCCAGCAGGTTACACGGAGAAATCGTGATGTATTTTTCTAAACGCGTTTCTAATTAAAAGTGAAACATCTCTGAGTGTTGACATGATTAGCCAGGCTCCTGTTCTGTTCAAAGCCTGCGAGTGGGGCACGGAGCGCGGAGTGTTGACGTTGACGAGCGCACAGCCTCGGGCAAATCCAGCAAATGTCACTTCAGAAATAGCCGGCGTGCCTGCGCGCTGCTTAACTCGGCTTTCTCTCCCCGTTGTGGGGAGAGGGACTGGGGAGGGTAGAGCACTCTCACCCCTCTGCTGTTTCCCCCCTCCCTCTCTTGTCTTCTTAATGAAAATGCTTCGTCCGAAGATGCTAACCGGCGGAGCTGTTTCTGCAGGGACATGGCACGTCTGCCGACCCCTGAGACGACGCGTTACCCTCCCTGTGCTCCAGAGCGCCGTGCTGACGGCAGGTGTCCGTCCTCTGCGCCGCCGCTGGCCCTGTGCTCAGCAGCCAAGCAGCGATCCCCAAGGCCGTCCGAGCGCCTGTGCAGCCCCGCCGTCCACATGCGTCCCGGGAGAAGCCCGGTTCGCCCGGAAGAGGAAAGGGCCGAACCCATTCTCGTCCACGGCCACCGCGCATTACATCGTCCGGCCGCAGTAAAGTCGGGAAAAGAGAATTCTGCGAGAGAGCACTCGATCCCCGGTTCACCGACGGGGTTAGTCAGAGACGTACATAACTCCAGTGCTGACTGGACAAGCAATTTACAAAGCGGTATTTGTAGCCAAACGTGTGGCACGGCACCCTGGAGCCTATCCTTAAAGAATGATCTTGCAGGTAAGACCCTGGACAGGCCAGTAGACTGCCCCCCCCCCCACACACACACACTTAGAGCCACCGGTGAACCAGCTGACCTCGTCTCCGGAAGGGGGGTAAACAGAGAAAGTGCGTGTGCACACGGGGAAGAATGTGCAAGCTCCAAACAGCAGGGTCTGCGCTCGGCTCTCGAACCCAGGACTGGCGCTGCCGCCACACACAAGGAAATGAGAAGGAGAGGCAGAGGCGGCAGCATGGCTACACTGGGGCCAGTGGGAAGAAAAAAAAAAGTCACGGCGATCTCGGGTCTGAGGCTTGCTTCTCCAGACGAGGTCTGTCCCTTCAGGCCCGAGCAGGCCCTGCTCTCCAAGGTGCACCAGTCATTTTGCTCCATACAGGGCTGTTGCAACGACCTCTGACCCGCTGAATTTTTAGGGCTGTTTAATGAGCAGTGAGGCAGAGTTTCCTCGCCACCCCAGAGCCCACCGGCTTTCACTTCGGGTGAAACCTCAGAGACCGAGGCAACGTTACAAAATCCCTCAAAACGCTCGGAATTTGATTAAGCTGGTCTCTTCACTTGTCTGTTGCACAGTGTTTATTAAAACATATAAACACTTTGAGAACTAACACTGTTTAGGAGCTAAAAACTGCAAAATAAGGTCCAGTTAATCAAGTGAGGATACTCGAATTAGAGGCTCTGTTAAGCGGTAGTCATTCGGACCCCTGGGAGCTGTGAGCCTGTGTGAAAGAGGCAGGCAGAAGAAGAAAGCGTTACAATACTGATTACAATTCAAAAATGTTTGGCAACGATGCGTTTATACACCCGAGGTGCCCAGGAGCTATATGGTAAAAGTCTTTGAAAAATAAATATTGGTTTAAGTTGATCTTTTTTTACCCAAGAGAGTTTCAGAACGTTATTGCTTAAATTACAGCCTGCGTATCACAGACTGGAATCAGAAGAATGGATCTGATACAAGCTTTGTTGACTGTGGATTCTGGTTTAATAGGCGTCTACTGGCACAGTGTCAGGAACGGCAGGTATTAAACAGAATCTGTAGTATGTGGTTTTAAAACTCAAGCTACAAACTAATTCCAATGAAAATGTGATTGCTATTGCTAAGCTTAAAATGTACCATTTTTAAAAAGGCAAAAATAGAATGTCATACAAAGTTTGGAATCAAAACTAAAAATAAGCAAAATGAGTTCATACTCTAATTTTGTATTTTCATTACACCTTTGGAAATTGCATAATAGTTTCACATTCACAAACTGTCAGTCTTAAAATGATCATTTTCTATAACATCTTTGACCCTGTAGGATCCCAAAGTGCATTATTATTAAGAACATAAGTTACAAGTAACAGACCATCTAGCCCATCCAGGTACTTAGTCTTAAATTGATCTAAGGTTCAGTCCTTTCTTGAAAGACCCAGGGCACAGGCTTCAACATCATGGCTCAATAGCTCGTTCCACACTCCCACATCCCTTAGGGTAAAGAAGGGCCTCCTGTTCTCCATTTTAAATGCACTTTTGTGTAGCTCCCACTTCGGTCTGTATGGTTTACGAGCTGCACTACAATTGAGCTCTCTGTAATACGAGAGCGTGCCTGCTCCGAGTGCGTTAGAGATGGCTGAATATTTAGCAGTTCGGCAGCCCAAAGTAGGAGTAGTCAATGAATCCTAGCCAGTGTGTCTTTAGGCAGTGGGAGGAAGAGTCTGGCGAAACCCCAAGCAAGGAAGGAGAACATGCCAACTCCACACAGACAGAGCCCCGAGGCCAGAAAGGCCAGACCCGAACCCTGGACCCCAGGGCTACAAGGCAGTGGTGCTAGCAGCCACGGGCCTGTGCTGCCCCGAACGTGAGACAGTGGGGAGTCACCGCAGGAGGATGGGAGTGGGTGTCCCCCCAGCACGCCGGGACCTGCCGCTGCCCCCGGGCTGCCTTCTGCTGACCTTTGTAACCCTGAGGTGGAGAATGCCCCGGCTCTGCCACGGACTTTAATCTGGAGATGAGAGCACGGGGTGGGTCCAGCCTGAATCTCATTATCCAGGACCTCATGGGGAGCAGGTGGGCGGGGGGGAGGGGGATGGGGGGGGGGGGGTCAGTTGTCCCTGACCGGTGAGGTGTGGTCAGACAGCTGAATCAAGGTAAAATTATAGGTGCGTTTGGCTGTCATTGTTCCTTACTGCTCCCCTCTGTGCTGCAGACCCCTGGCTTTGCGGCCCTGTTTCTGCAGGTGTCGTCACGGTGAAATACCCCCCACCCCCCAGAAGGAGACCGCAGGTAGCTGGGGGAGGCTCTGGTGGTGTGTTGGCCTCTCCTCCTAACATAGGAATGCAGGGCAATTAGCAGGGCCACATCTGCGTGGATTTTACACTGCAGTCTTTAGGAGCTGTCCAGTTCAAAATGTCATTAAAAACAGTTGCTGATGCATGTCATTTCCGCACTGATTTATATAAGCCAGGGTTTGGAAAGGGTGCCGTCCCACCTGTCCAGCTTTTAGTACAAGGCACTTAAGTGCCTGAAGACATGGCCAGTATCTGTATCTTTACAACCACCCTGGGTTACAAAACACCCCCCAAACCCTGCACTTCAATTCTTTTTATCGGAGACTCCAAATTAGCTTCTCTACGCCTCCACCCCCAAGATAATCACCATAACAAAATCCACACCAATGTGATCTTTATATCTGGTCCACTATAGGAGTTGAAAATAAGAAATGGTTGCAACAGAAAGAGAATGGAACTGCAGACAAACTTTGGGGGATCCAGATGGGGTGACTGCAGCCAAGGCGGTGATCTGGAAGCGTCTCTTCTACCCCTTTGCTCTGTGAGAAGTTCCTTAGTTGTCACCCTGCAGGGATACCCTGCAGTAATTCTAGATGAGACGTTTGTACTGGTGCTATGGGAAGGGTTAATCAGATCTCTGTGGTCAGGGTGGTTTACAATCTGACTGCTTGCTTGGAAAGGGAGCAGTGCGCTTAACTGCTTAACATGATTTGTTTTACATCAAGCAGATAGCTTGAGCCAGTTTTTGTTCTGTGATTTTCCTTGTAATTGCTGCAAAATGTAATTAAGTGTGTGCAAAAGTCAGACGATTATTTTAAAATTTGGAAACGCGGGTTTTTAAAAATGCATGAAAAGCACAAACAAAAAAACAAAACAGCTTCCTTACAGCCATGATAAAGCTAACCATCTTATCTTCAAGATCATCTTCACTTCACACACCTACTGCAATGTCACAGGGATTCACTGAACAGAAGAACGATAAAAACAGGTTTGCAATTAATTCTGAATGTCTCAACTGCAGAACAGAGTAGAAGAAAAGTGTAAGTTAAATGCATGCCTTCTGTGGTTTGTATTTCAAGGACTGAGTGTCAGATCAGCAGAGACGCCTGCACTCTGGCTCTCCAAGGCCAGGTAACCTCTTTGTAATTGTATGGCAGTAGCTGGAGGGGCATTTAAAGAGACGTCATTCTGTCAACACAGAGGGGCACGGAGCCTGAGGCCGGGGATTAATGTCTTCAGCCCTGTCAACCTCAGCGTCTCCACCTCCACACAGGTCAGTCATTGTCACTGCAGGACCATACACCTGGGAACGGTCTTTCACACACCCATGCCCCAATCAGCCTGGGTTTGAATTACACCAGTGGGAAAATCCCTGGAGCCATCTCATGTCATTCTTCTGCAGCACAGCTGCGAGTGGCACCCAGGCCTCCACATAGCCTCTGCTCAGTTCCACAAGGCCTCGCTCCACATGAGCCAGAAGCGTTTTGGGGGGGTCTTTATAGGACATGCAGGTGGACCCCACTTCTGAGCTGGCGTCTCGCAGCCCGCCTGTGAGCACTTGAGCTGCATGACCACTGAGTCAAGCCAACTGTCCCCTGACCCCGGGATCCAAATGAAAATCCCGGGAGAGTGGCATGACTAACAGGCTCTCTGCAACCTGCTATTCCTGGCTCAAATAGCTGATACATTGACATAGCACTTGACATTCCCAAAGTGCTCGAAGTACTTGATATATACAGCATATAGGAGGGTGCCCCATTCATCTACCACTGGGCGACATGTGGCAGCCACTACGGGCCTGCAGCCCCGCAGCACAGCAGATCAGATGGAGGAGTGACAAACTGAATAAACGGAGAACTTTACAGAGGCCCGACAGAACACAGCCAGAGTGGAATCAAGGCAGCACACAATCAGGGGATTAACACCCCTCCTCTTCTGAACCTCTGTCTAAGACAGATGTGTCCCCGGTCAACATACTGGGGGGCACTGCTTTGGAAATTCTGGGTCAGACAGCAGAGCGCCACCTACTGGTCCACCGATTCCACTTCCAGCCACAATACACTCTTTTCAAAAGCCGTTCGAGCCACCTTAACGCGGGAGCATTGAAAATGGACCCACTGGAGGCCATCAGAGAGACGCCGCTCAGAGCGGCAGCCAAGGCTGAATTCCCCCGCAGCTCCAGAGCTGCTGAGCCGTCGGGCCCCTCTCCGGCGTGACCTCCAGCACAAGGGAAAAGCGTGCCGCTGTGATTAACTCCTTCGCTGCACTTGGCACAGCCAATGCCACTGCAGGGCACACTTTCTCCCACAGCTGGAGGTGCTGGAGACGAGCTGATCTGAGCCGGCAGAGCAGCTACCCGCAGGTGCCAAATTAGCACTAATAAACCAACACAGGATCTGGTTAGATACGTATTTATCTATCCATACAACTCAAATTCTATTTGGCTGTTAAACCTCCATTCCGAACAAAAGCAGGCTTTGGAACATTCCTCTTGCTGGAATTCCAGCTGCTCCCTGGGGCGGCTGCATCATTATTTCACAGTGTGACAGGTTGTGCACCTCACAGCCCTTGCAGAAAAACTGGACGGGGAGAGTCATCTTCAAGCCTAGCGAATGAGTGGTTTTTCTATATTATCTCCTATTCTGTTAAACTGGATTCCATATTTTTGCCAACTATACCTCCACGCTGTACAACTGAAATATCCAAATCACTTTGCACGGAGAAGTGTTCTAGTCCTGGAGCACAGGTGTGCCTGCAGCCTTTCATGAGGTACTGGAGCCTTCAGGAGACCTTGAAAACCTGCAGACCCACCAGGACCGGACACTACGAACGCCTAGCTCCGAGGACCTGCTCTCCCTGTGAAGTCTGGCTCTGCAACACACAGGTGTGACCAGAACAGCTCTTATCCATCGCCCCCTGGAGGAACATCCCACCAACTCCCAAGTCACATGGCTGAACCCCACAGCTCGGGATCCAGCGCTACAAGATTAAGCCGAGAGCCACCGGACTTGCAAGATGCGTTTTTGTTGACCTGCTCTCCTCTGTGAACGTTATTTAATGGTCTTTTTTTGCCAGACAAAGTCCATGTCCTCTGCGCACGTCATTTCTGAATTAGCAAGCTTCCCTTACGCAACACTGAAAAGCTTCACAAACATGTTAATAACAAAGACAATAAGTGTAGCACTAGCAATGACAGAGACAGCTTTGTGGGTTTTAAACTGCAGCACCACACTTCCTCCCTGGGGGAATCAGCAGAGAAATGCAGTTAAGAATGCCACTTGAAAGATACATTAATAATGCGTAACTATATGTGCTGTACATA